>NC_056725.1:1353388057-1353545557 GCF_019279795.1 Protopterus annectens
CAATGGCAGTGTGACATACTCACAGCCCAGTACAGAACAACCCCTGACAGCATGTCATATGTGCAAAGGTTGGTATGTAGGTGGAGGACAGAGGCTGGAACACAGGCCCACATGTGGAAAACTGTTGCCATACGCTAAGCAAGTCACTGGTGTTACAGGATAGTCTGCAACATACCCTTAGTCAGGGAATTGAGGTTAGAAACATAAATGGATGTAACCATGTACTGATAGCACTCAATACACACACTGCCAGTGAAATATCTAACACAGGACTTGTGCGGTGGACAGACAAAACATGATAGACACACCTCTGGCCACCAAGAGGATAGGCCCACAGTTGAGAACTATGCAGACAGACTGCATTTCAAGATAAACTAGTATGTACACACACACCCTGTAATACCAGTACTATACAAAGCATAACACAACTCTACTCACACTCTGTCTGTAGTTCTGGAACCTCCTATAATAATGTAGCTGGCCTGAGTGTGCCAGTTCTCCTGTAAGAGGTATTGCTACCTGCTGTCTGTAACACTGGTGTCCATACACAGGAAGGACATCCATCACACAGGAAAGGTAAAGGGACCATGCCCACATGATGTAAGGATTTATAGTAGGTGGTTGCCATGACAGTGGTAATTGGAACTACTACACAGCAAGCTGCATGTAGTTAACAAGTGGAGGACACTGATTGGTGCAGAGGCCATCACCTGATCATGGGCATCACCTACTAAAGCCAGGCTGCAATCTATTCAAAGCAGCTCAATCCATTTACTGGAGAGAGATGGAGAGAGAGAGAGAAAGCGAAAAAAATAAAGAGAGAGAAAGCTCTTCAAACTAACAGGTGAAGTCGCAGGCATTTAGCCAGCTGCCATTCAACAAGACATCATTCCCACAACAGGTATGTGAAGTATATATACATGTAATAGAATGTAGTACCTGTTCCATCATAATGGAATAGATGATGTGGAATGAGTTATATGTGCCATCAGGTGTTGTTGGGATGATGTTCAACTGAACAACTGCTATGGACAATAGTGTCTGTCCCTGTGGGTAGTGGGCCATAGCTGTTAACTGTGCAGGTCAGCACTGACAGACAAGATGTAAGCCATCATAGTGTGTGTTATGTAATGGGAAGTATGTATATTCGTGGCCAATAGCTGGTGGTGGAAGTAATGGAATTATGATGGACATGTGGGAGCCACAGCCCACCACTGGCAGAATACTCAGGTGAATCTGTAATGTAGCATGCCAGAATGCCATAGGTCTGTAATAGGGTTACCTGCAATCAGGTCCCACATATACCCCCTTAATGTCAGGCCATGTCCATATGTGGCACCTGTCTGTGTTGTAGCATGGCAGAACAGTGCAGCTGTGCAGGAAGGTGTTGTGAGGTTGCGGAGCTGATGTCTGAATGTACCCCACATATAGGTATGCATATGTGTACATATATCATATATATATAATATATAAAGATATATATGTATATCAGCATGTATGTCCAGAAATATACATATACCCATGTGTAGACATATATATGTGCACATATATACATCACATATATCTACATATATATAGATATATACACTATATGCACACACACAAACATATATGCATGTAAAGACATGTCCCCTATATCACTACCACAGTGATATGTGCTATGTGTGAGGCAGCAGCACACATAGCAATACACACAGATATCTATAGCTGGCAGTGTGTGTGCACCATGGACAGGTATGTCACATGTTAGTCCCTTGTTGGCACCAAATTGCTCCCGTCTGTGAAGTATGCAATGGGAATATGGGGAAATATGGAAGGTACACATGTGGAGGTGGTCAGGATTGGTAGATATAGAGGACAGTCTACAGGGATGGTATGTGACACATGTGGTGGGTAAACACCGTGGATGGTGTGTGTGTGGTCTGTGATGTGGACACCCCATGGTCCCCAATATGGGCACAATGGGAACAAGCCTCCTACCCACTGCTACTCACAACAGCAGTCCACGTCCTGAAGGTGCCTGGTCTGGAGGCTGAGCAGGAGGAGCATGTTGGCCCTGTGAATGTGTACTGGGTGCCTCAGACAGATATAGCACATCCCTCATGTATCTGTGGAGCCCGGTATGGAACAGACCCTAGACCTGTGCTCAGGGGACAGGAACATGTCTGTGTGTGCCCTGGAGGGGGGGACAACATCCCCTGGGTGGTTCCACCTGATGGTATTGCTGTAACAGTACATGAGGAGGCCCCAGGTTGGGACACACATATGATGTGGCCAGGTATCATGGGCAGATGGATGTGGAGAGGTAGATCTGCTGGCCAATAGAACGTATACATTTTATTGTGTCACTGTTATAGAACATTTGTTCATAGTAATAGTCTATACAATCCCGGTACATGTCCAACAGCATGCATAGATATCCCCAATAATACAGACTGTCAGATGTGCAGCAATCTCAGAGCAGCCATACCACTGGCATATATGTAACCATAGTGGCCCTGAGAATGGCATGCAGGTGAATAGTCTGTAACAGGCCAGCAATGATAGTGTCCACACAGGGGACATGGCTACAACCACATAGCAGAAGGTGTGGTACAATACAATATCTGTCCAAATGGTAGTTAAATCGTAGCCATACCTAATGAGTTGTGTGTACAGTCTGTTGAAGCTGATATGGTGGGGGGTTACAGGGATGTGTATTATGAACTGTGGTAACCTTGCCGTATGAGTTGCTCAGACCTGTTTCCATCTTTATGTCTTTCAGCCAAGATGGCACATGCACGGTTGCTCATCTATTCCAATGCTGAGAATGACATGTTGATAGCACACATGATCAAGCACTATCCACTGCTGTTTGGCAGGCATGCACATGAGCAGCAGGAGCGGACCGCACTGTGGAACGACCTAGTCCACAGGGTCAATGATGTCGGACTGCACAACCACAGTTATGAGCAGGTCCGGCATCATTGTACTGACCTGTGTCACAATCCCCATTGGCACCTGCCCATCCAGACCACCAACAACCACAGGACCCCTTTGTGGAGGTGGGTGTCACCCACACACCAGCTGAGAAGTGTGCAGGTAACGACACAGGGCACATCAGTAGACCACTGTTGTGTAAACATCTGCATTGGTACAGGTAGATCATGCATATCTGACATGTCATAGATATATTATGTTGCTGCATTGTAGTGATAAACAGATGTCCAGATGTGGTAGCATCATGGGATGTACCGATGATGTATGGTAGTACTGCACCCAGCCTGTAGCAGTGCCACAGGTGTGGCCACTGACGTTGCATCTGTCACCCTCTTATGTAGGCCCCTCCAGGATAACAACAAGGCAGCAGCCTGTAGCTGGTGAGTATGTTTTATGTAGATGCTTGCCAACACACTGAGCATGTAATGGTGATGGTATATTCCATGCACACATCTAACACACCTACCCAAAATGCATGCTGTACATGTGCATGTATTGTTGCTGTGAAATGCACGGTCTCACAGGGGTGACCATGATGGGGTATTGGAAGGATATGTCAGACACCTGCATGATAACTAACATCCTGTCATTGTGGAATGTGTCCACAGGGAGTAACATACTTGTGGTAGACATGGCCTACAGTAGTGACATGTTCTGAACACCCATATACAGTGCAACACCAGTGTATATACCTGTAGAACAATGGCAGCTGCTGTAGAGATGCACTATGGCATAAGGCATTACAGTAGTCCACATTATCAGCTGGGTCTAGGCTGTAACATGTGGTGTTCAGTGTATGGGACCCTGCAAAGTGACACACATGTGTACAGTTTACTTGTCATCTATCTGCATAAAAGCTGAAGGGGGGGGGTCTCAGCATGACACACCAGTGCACTGCAGCAGGGATCCTAAGGATGGTAGGAATGGCTTTATCTGCACATAGTCAGGTTCAGGACCTGTGGCAGCTGTAACCCTACCCACACAACAATAGTGATGGCAATGTGTGAACACCATGGGATCTGCATATGAGTAGACCTTGCAATCATGCAGAATAAGGGACATGTGTAGCAGATGGCCCTTGCTGGTATACCCCTGCCAGGAGTAGTGACTGCTGTAGTACACACAACATGAGGTGTGATAAACCGTCATGATAAGGGTGTGCACACATATGCCAACATGGTGTGTATGATTTGCGGTCAAAAGCCGCACACCTAACACAATCTTTAGACACTGCATGTGAAAGTAAAGGACATATGTCTCATACCGGGTTCGTGTACTGCTAAGATATGTGGTGATGTGTTCCCATGGCAGATCAAGGATCAAATCAATAAAGGTTTGTACACCCCCCATAGCCACGGTATGCTCTGATGGTTGTCAGTGTAAGAGTATCACAGTGGTCATACATGGTCTTTTGATGTTGACAGCTGTAAATCAGGCATCAGGCATTCACCAATGACAACTGTCCATATATCATCCCAGGTATGTGTTGCTGAAAAACATAGGGGCTGTGAGAAGTAAAGCTGACATAACTGACACAGTACTACACATTCCACAATGGGTTGTACACCTGTGAGCTGTGGTGTGCAGTACATGGCAGGGTGCAGAGCAGGTGCACAGCAACACTATGTACATGGGTGCAGTGGTATCCAGGGGAAGGGGCATCACCTAGTGACACAGAACATGCATCACACAAATGCATACTGTCGCTAGCACGGATTGACTATAGCTGAACTGCATGCTGTTCTGTACCATATGTTCTGCATGTTGGTAGATGGATAATAGGAGGACTGTGTGTACTATCATCACCTGTGTGTGTGTGTGTGTGTGTGTGTGTGTGTGTGTGTGTGTGTGTGTGTGTGTGTGTGCATCCTGGTGGTTAGTTGGCCTGCAGGATCACTCTGATGAAGTGGAGGGAGGTAGCTGCATGTAGGATGCATGTGTGCATGTGTGTGTTTGTGTGTGTGGCCATGTACGCACATGTGTGATTGTGGGGTGTTCACACAGCTGTACTTCCCTTTGGGACCATGCAGTACATGGACATGGACTGCCACATTAAACACCAGGAATATCTGTCATGTGTGTAATCCCAAGACAGCAAATAGTAAAATATGGCCTGTAGCATGGAACAGGCATCCAGAGGGAAGGTAGACTCCAGGTACACACTTAATATCGCAGTCAGCAGAGAGGTCACCTACAACCCACATATGCAGCTCTACAGATGCATTGGGGAAGTACTAGTCAACACAAGGGAGTGTATCCAAATATTACAGTTGTCACATGATGGGTTGACGGAGCAGCATATCTGGCAAGTACTGAGCATTACATACACATGATACACCAGTGGGATGTATTATGGATACAACATAGTAGCCCACACATATAAGGGCCATGCACATAATTTCTGGGCATACAGAGGGTGCATACCGAATGACAGCAGTGAGGCCATGTAAATCCACTACACACAGATCAGGCAGGTAAAGTAGCAACAGGCCTTGTGTTGTGGCCACTTGTATAGGCATTTAGAGGACTGTGATGTTAATGAGTGATATCAATGTGTGTATGTTAAAATGTGTGATGCAGGATGGGGTAACACATGGACATATAAGCAGGACTGTCTGTAAAAATATGGACATGTAGGTATTACGGAGGTGTGTGCGTGTGTGTGTGTGTGTGTGTGTGTGTGTGTGTGTGTGTGTGTGTGTGTGTGTGTGTGTGTGTGTGTGTGTGTGTTTGTATACTGTTAGGCCATGCTGTACAGGTGTTAAAGTGCATTTATTCTTTTCCCCACAGGTGGCAAGTTGGGTCAGGGTCCCTCCTGCATGCAGTCTAATGTAGGTGCCCATACAGACACCGATGGTGATGATGATGATGATGATGATGATAATGTTGAGGCACAGGTGGGGTTGTCAGGGGCTGACATTGCGCCAACATTTGACATCCCCCTTTTAGTCACCCCACCCCCACACACAGTTTCAGTGCTTATACGCACCCCATCACCAGTGGCCATAGTGGAGGGACAGCTGGAATTAAATGGCAATGCACAGGAAAGTATGGTAACCATGCCTACTGTGTCCAGTCACAGCAGGCATAGCAGGTTATCCAGCAGGCCAGCACATAGGCAGATGTCCCAGGGTGCTCGTGTTAGGGCCACTGGACATCATGCCCCTGGCAGAGGCGACATAGCTGCTACCAGCAGAAGCATGTTTCAGGCTGTCATGGTGGCACAGGCATGTATGGAACGTTACCACAGACAGGGCTCGAGGCTGCAGAGGGCTGCTGTCGCATCTTCAAATGACAATGCCCATGAACTGGCTGTTGCTATCCATGGATTAACTTGAGTTCATGGATAGACAGTCTGGTGAGATGATGGCCCTCATCGGCCATGGTCTGTCCGTGCTTGAACATGTGGTGGGAGTGTGGCGATGTCTGCATGGACATAGGCCAGCAATGCCAACAGCTGGTAGTCAACATGGATTTGCTAGGGCACCAAGGGGCTCTCGTAGTGGCAGTAGCAGCCCCGGCAGTGTGGGGGGTGTGCTGTCCACACCACAGCAGGCCATGTACATGTGGTCCTGGTCAGTCCTAGGAGGAACCTGGTACCAGCAGACAAATGTCATCAGTAGGTAAGAGTAGCACATCAAGGCCTATACCTGGACGTGCCCATGGAACCCCTGGGAGGCACAGTCCACATGTCCATGGCCGGAGGCAGTGAACTGCACACCCTGCCAGGTATGGTCTGCAGCTGTCTATAAACACCTGTCTAGGGCAGCCACATGGCAGAACTGTGTACATGCATACCCACACACTATGCAAACATTCTTAGGGCAACCTCATACCTACACACACCACATAACCTCAGCCAGCTCCCCAGAGTACACCCCTCACCCACACACATACTGTCAAATGTATGGCCCACCCTCGGCCTCTGGCAAACCAACACCACAACCTGTGCATATGATGATACCTGTGCCCCAGCCCTGTCATCCATACCATCGATGCAGGGCCAGGCTGATATGGTTCTGATGCACACTGTAACTGTACAACAGTGTACCACAATACTGCAGTGAAACATGATATAGGGAGTAGAGTGTGAGGCATATTTGGCAAGTAGTGAAGCCATCCAGCAATGATGCCTTACAGCTGTTAGTAACAGTGGTTGGCTGTGGTCTCTATAATGTTATCCAATTGTGTTGTAGGTGTACGTGTCAGCACTAGAATGCCCTGTGCATGTGATGATACCTGTGCCCCATCCCTATCATCCATACCATTGATGCAGGGACAGGCTGATATGGTTCTGATGCACATAGTGACTGTACAACAGTGTAACACAGTACTGCAGTGTAACATGTTGTAGGGAGTACAGTGTGAGGCATATTTGGCATGTAGTGCAGCCGTCCAGCAATGATGCATTATAGCTGTTAGTAACACTGGTTGACTGCAGTTCCTACAATGTTATCCATGTGTGCTGCAGGTGTACATGTGTCAGCATGAGGATAGCCTGCAGTCATATTGCATAACGGGGTATGTCACTGTGCTGACCCCATGGTTGTGACATATCTAGGGTACAGCTGAACACATTTCACAGGTTACTAAATGGTTATTGCCTGTGCCACATGGGCAGGTGGCCCAATGAGGCGTGTATACCCTGCAACCTGATGCAGACCCATCTACATACACGCACACTGTTACTTGCCAACCCTGAGTCTAGACCCCTACCTTGCTACATCATGATACTGACGTGTGGCTTACATTGCACACACTGCACAGTGTTTAGGGTGAGGTGTGTCCCAGGTTACATGGCACATGCAGAACATCCCCCGACATGAACAGTACGCTAATGGGGGATGTAATGGGTGTATGTGGATGATACGTAGTGTGACATACCGTCATATACACATTTACAGACACATAACAGCCAGACAAACATCTGAGATACCAGGGCCTATCGCTGCTAACTTGACCGCGTCTCCAATGTGTTACAGGTAGGCTGCACACATCACATGCATAACTGCCTTGGATTGTGGTAACAGTTACCTGTATAATTGATGGTGACAGTGGTAACCATAACATGGTACATGGGACATATACCTGTTGTACCTTGGTGTAATAACAGTGTACACAGCACCCACATCTTCCACTGAATATTGTACTCCTTGAAACCCATGATGACACTGCCATACCCACCATCACATATTGGCCACATCTGCAATACAACCCATAGTATACCCCAACATTGGTACTACAGGGATATGCATCTCATGCACATGCCACATGTGTAGTAGGGCATCAATCAAGCGTAGGTTGCCTGTACATATCCCAGCTAGATACCTGCCAGCTGTGCATCTGTACAGGGAATGACAGTCATCAGCTTGGCAGGTAGCTATGCAGTAGAATGAGTGCATTGACAGACCAGTAAGGAGTATATACTGTGACACAGCTCACACACCAGGGATACAACAGGGAGGCCTTAGTGTCCAGCCATGCTCCCAGGTGTGCCTGTTGTCAGTACTATATTAAGCACTCTGCTCTTGCCTGGGTTAGCACTGTCAACAGTAGTACTGCCATGATACACTATATGCCAGTGTAACAGCACATACCCTGAGCTACTACACCTGCAGATAACACATTCACACAAATAGTGCTGTACAGGCCTCATCTATGTCTGTGTCCCACACATGACACTCACACCCTTTGCTACTGTAATGACAGCACATAGGTGCATGTATTGTACATGGCATTATATACACTTATTACAGGTTATCAGATTGGGTTGTGTGTCCTAGTTACCAGAGCTAAGCTATGCTTAGCAAGTATCAACATTGCTGCAATATAACAGCTAAGCTGATTTGCACACTGGTAAGTGCTGCCTACATTGTGTAAGTGCTTGTACATTTACCCATAGTTTAGCATCGCTTATCTTCACGCAAACCCACTTAAAGCTGCTCAAAACTGCCTTAACCACTCTGTATCTGACAGCCCTTGTCCTGCCCAGCAACCCAGGACCCTGTACACTGAAGTCACAACACTTAACCACTACGCCATGACCACTGTGAAGACTGCTGTTGTTTTACCAATA
The DNA here is from genome assembly GCF_019279795.1 of Protopterus annectens. NCBI lineage: Eukaryota > Metazoa > Chordata > Ceratodontiformes > Protopteridae > Protopterus > Protopterus annectens. The sequence continues at coordinate 1,353,397,113 of NC_056725.1, forward strand.
TAGCTGTCAATACACATATTGAGTAGTATTGAACATTTGCCTGTAGTTCCTAACTTGTGTAGTCCTTGTTATTAACATGACTGTTGCATCACATATGTTGTTTTATCATAATGTGCACATAGCAGATACATACAGTGAGATACAAGTGGGAGGGTATACACAACCGTGACATTTACTCATGACAGGAATATGGTTGTATACATATATGTCTACATGTACATACACATGTATCCTCATACATATGTCTGCATACACATCTGTATAGTGCTACATATATATGGCCATGTGTACATGTCTTTGTATGTACATATGTATATATATATATATATATATATATATATATATATATATATATATATATATATACACACACACACATATATATGTATATATACATATGTGTATATATAGGTATACGTATATGCATATATTCACATATGTGTATATAGCTATATATGTATGCACATCCTATGTGTACAGATATGCCCAATTATGTTGCTATATATGTAGATATCTATAACTATATGTGCATACATATCTATTCTGATATACCTACTACTGTCAATATATCTGTAGATATCCATACGTATATGTGCATATGTATCACTATCTGTATATGTGTAGACATATATTGCTCTGTATATGTATATATCTGGGTGTGTATATGTATATCTATGTACATATACATACCCATCTATATATGTCGATATGTATATGTGTAATTATATATATAGATATCTGGATAATTATAGGTACATATATTTTCACCATATGTCCTGAACATGGAGTGTAGCCCTACCTCAGCCCCTATAGTCCCAACTTCATAGCGCAAGGGGATGTCAGGTATGTATAGCAAGTATATTAGTAGACTATTGCTACTGTAATAGGGATTGCCTTCACAGACATGGTGTGTGTGGGAGGTCACATCTCCTTTTCACATGTGCATCATTGGCTACTGACAGACATCCTAAGGACATCATAGTACAGTACTGCTGCTAGTACGTAATGCCCCTGTGGACTGCAACAGAGATATTGGCCAATATATGTGGGCATTCTGACACACTCTGTACAGTCCAGAAGTGTACACAGAACCCCTTAGTGCAAAACATTTGGACCAAGTCTGACAATATGGATGTTAATAGCCATGTAGATGGGTATATCACATAATGACTGGTATACATTTGCCCCCATAGGTTATGCATTCACACACCCCTGTCTGTCCAGACACATAATAACTGCTGGTACAGGGGTGCCATGGCCACATACTACCCACTAGATATTGACATACATCTGTACAGTATCCCACTGCTCTGACATACATGACTGTTAAGGGAGGCCCAGCAGCAGTACATCTGGCAAGTATCTGGACATGACATCTCACTGGGTAAGTACACTAAGCTGTTAGGCATGTAACAATGCACTCTGCAGGCTACAGGCAGACTGGCTCAACACTGGCCTACATCTCCTATGGGGGAATGCACATGTACCTGCATATATAGCAGGCTCTACAGGCATGTCACAGCACAGGGTAAGATACACCTGTGTGAAAATGCATAACCACAACCAATGCAAACACAGCCACATATGGTAAGCTAGCATTTTATTACAGCATATGGACTATCTGTTCAACACCATCCTCATATGTGCCACTCATAGACTAACTCTACATATACTGGGCCACTACACAGTGTGGTCTCATGCCTGTCTGTGGTATGGGACATGTGTGTGTATGGCCCTACAAACATGTAAGCCAATATGGTAACATACAGTGGAGCAGCATGTAACATCAGATAGGACAGGACCTAGAACAATAACATCTACTACAGTCTGTACACAGGCCAAAGTACATATTAACTATACACACTCTGTCGACATTCACCATAAGTACACAAACCCCAGTACTGTACAAACAACCACAGAATGTCCATGTTATGCCATTAAATATAACCCCTACTGTACATAACATGTGTAGCAGTCTGATATCTCACTGGCTTTTTATCAGATATGATGACACTAATTATGGTGTACAACACATATGCACCTCTTAATGCATGACATATGCACAAAGGTTGACAGAGCTGTGGCTGAAAGCACATACAAAGGGCCAATATTGACATGTTTGCTGTCATAACCTCATACATTTACTGTTGTAACAGGGTGTGTTGCAACATATGTCCTATGAGAGATATGAGGTCAGTTACTGTCACGGCTTCCACCATCTACAGACTGCAATCCTCACACTTCCTTCTGCAGTTCACAGATATATGGTCTGTGGGTAACACATGAAATCAAAGACACCACACACTGCCCAGACTGCAGATGACCCTACAGATGGAAATTCCTCATAAACATAGAACTGACATGGCAGGTATTAAAACATGTAGGACAGCCATAGCCACACACACACACTGTTAAACCAACATTACTCCAAATACAGTATAGCAGCACTTACAATCTGTAGTCAGGTCAGGCACATTCCCCTCCTGTGTATTGCCCTGTTTCCACAGTGTATGTTGTTAGAGATAACTCCCCAATCCATCTGAGATGCTGTTTGCCAAACAACAGATCTAGTTCCTGCTCACAATGAATGAAAAGGCCCAACACCAACATGATGTTCCTAGATATTGGAGTGTGTTTCCATGCAATTGGCTATGGGAATGTTACCACAGCTGTTCCACATGCAATCAGCTAGGGGAGGGCTATAATTCATGCAGAGGCCATCAGCTGATCATGAGCATCACTTAAAATACACACGCTGCTGCCTAAGCAAAGAAGGTGTAGGTCTCCACATCCACCAGAGAGGGAGTGAGAGAGGCAGACAGAGGCAAAGACATGCCAGGGAGGGGTGGGAGAGTAAAACTTAAGCATGTTTGTGTCACACACCTACCAGCACAGGGTATCAACCCCCTGCAGAGTATATAGTGCTATCACATTTCTATGCAGTTATTGGATGTGCCACATAGGTTACATGTTGTGGAGCCCTCAAAACATATATGTGATGGTGAGTGACGTCTGCAACAGGGATATGGTAGCTATATGGTAGGTGTAGTACACGTGCCTGTCCACATGAAGAGGTTCCAACGTCAACACAGCCACATTCTCACAGGGATGTACACACATTGACACACTTGGCAGGGCCAGGAATACAATCCATCACTAGTGAGATTGCCACAACACATTACTGTGCAAGTATCACATGCACCACAGGGGTCATACGGAGGTTATATCGGCAAAGGGTATGGGGAGCTGTCTGAAATCACACAGCATGCTTCAGTATGCCACTGGGGGTTGTAATGAGTGCGAATGTGAACATACGCATCATACAACAAACACACACACACACACACACACACACACACACACACAGTGCCATTACTGACATGCATGGGTGCATTGATTCATGGGTGTGTAGTGGTCAACTGTGCCAGATAGCTATACAAGGCTAGGTGATGGGTACACCTTGGCATCAGGCCACATGACAATGGTCTGCATTGTGGCTCAGGGGTGTAGATTCTGGATTTTCCCACACAGGTGGGTATTGTATTCACCATCCAGTCACCTGGGTGACTATTGCATGTGGGCAATGCTATGCATTGCTTGCCATGTATGTGTTCCTTAGTCCATGACATGGATGGTGTCTGTGATGTGCACACCTCCCACATGCATGTGCAGTGACATGTGGAACTGTAGCTGGGGTGTCTGGCCCTTGTGTACACAGAGTATCATCAGATGTACCAGTCCTGGCCTCATGTGGCAGGATCTGGTAATGGATAGCAGGTTTACCCTGCACCTACATTGATAGCATGCTAACGGCATTCCGTGGTGTCAGTGACATCTGTCCATACAGGGCATGTTTTCAGGCATGGTATGTACTTTGTGGGTCACATTTGATGGCACCACAGGTGTTGCAGATGTCCAGTAGGGAACATGGGGAAGGTGCACTGTCTGCATGTAGGTGCCTATTGGACAGATGGACAGGGTGCCATGCTGTCTGAAGGTCACTGCAATCACTCCATAGTTACTACCAGTGGGCAATATGCAGTGTACTACCAACATAGTGGCTGTTGTCTAGACAAGTGTGTGTGTGTGTGTGTGTGTGTGTGTGTGTGTGTGTGTGTGTGTGTGTGTGTGTGTGTGTGTGTGTGTGTATGAGGCATGGGTTGAGAGTGTTCTCTGGCTAATACTAGGGTTGCTAACTATGTTTGTCTGGCCTTGATGTCACATGTATGGGTATGGATTTTTACCCCAGCCTCTCAGCTATTTCACATCAGTTATCCCTGTACAGTGGACATTGTGATATATACTAGGGCCACCATATAAGAAATTTGCAAAACCCACTCCACATTGGGCCCAGTTGTTACACACTCACAACCACCTCCAAACAGGATACAAGTTACAAACACACACACACACACACACACACACACACACACACACACACACACACACACACACACACACTCTCTCATGTCTGGGCTTAGAACTCCTACCTAACTATTTTACTACACTACAGCAGTATGTAGTTAAAGTACGCGCCATGGAGATTATTGGAGTACTCCTTCCCCAAAGGTGTATTTCGCATTGGATGACATCAGCAGGATTGTCAAAGTAGGGCATTCGAATTGTAGTGAGTATGGCTAGGCTAAAGTGCACTGTTCCCTACACAGACATTGAAACACACACAAAACATCCACAACCAACATGTGTGGGTATAGAACCCCTAACAGAGGTTTATATCACACTACAGCATGAAGCTGTTATAGGATGCACCATGGGGATTACTGGAGAACTCCTTCCCCAAAGGTGTATTTCACAGTGAATGACATCAGCAGGATTGCCAAAGTAGGGCATTTGAATTGTAGTGAGTGTGGCTAGGCTAAAATATACTGCTACCTACACAGACATTGAAACACACACAAAACATCCACAACAGACATGTGTGGTTATAGAACCCATAACAGAAGTCTATATCACACTACAGCATGAAGCTGTTATAGGATGCACCACAAGGATTAATGGAGAACTCCTTCCCCAAAGGTGTATTGCACAGTGAATGATATCAGCAGGATTGCCAAAGTAGGGCATTTGAAATGTACTGAGTGTGACTAGCCAGAAATGCATTGCTCCCTACAGAGACATTGAAACACACACATAACATCCAGAACTGCCATGGGTGGGAATAGAACCCTAGCAGAGTTCTATATCACACTACAGCAGTACGCAGTTATGGCGCGTGCTACAGAGATTACTGGGCTACAGCCTTCCAGGAGGTGTATTTCTAGGTGGATGACATCAGCAGCCTTACCAAAATATAGCATTCGAATTGTATGCAGTGTGACTACTCTAAAAAGCATTGCTCTCTACACAGACCGAGTCAAACAGACACACAGACACTCTTGCCATGTCTGGGATTAGAACTCCTACCTAACTAATTTATCATACTATAGCAGTACACAGTTATAGGACGCGTTACAGAGATTACTGGGCTACAACCTTCCCAGAGGAGTATTTCTAGGTGGATGACATCAGCAGCCTTGCCAAAGTAGAGCATACAAATTGTATGGAGTGTGACTACCCTAAAAAGCATTGCTCTCTACATAGACAAAGTCAGACAAACACACACACAGACACACACACTTGCCAAGTCTGGGATAGAACTCCTACCTAATGTGTCACATTACAGCAGTACACAGTTATGGCATGCGCTATGGAGATTACTGGGCTACAACCTTCCCAGAGATGTATTTCTAGGTGGATGACGTCAGCAGCCTTACCAAAGTAGAGCATTTTAATTGTGTGGAGTGTGACTACCCTAAAAAGCACTGCTCTCTACACAGACAGAGACAGAAACACACACATACACACACACACACATACACACACACACACACACACACACACACACACACACACACACACACACACACACACACACACACACTTGCCAAGGCTGGGATTAGAACTCCTACCTATTTTATCACTCTAAAGCAGTATGCAGTTATGGCACACGCTACAGAGATTACTGGGATACAACCTTCCCAGAGATGTATTTCTAGGTGGATGACATCAGCAGCCTTACCAGAGTAGAGCATTTCAATTGTAGGTGTTAGATTTTATTAATATAATGCTGAAATTAATTATGTTGTAAATATGCTGAAAGAAAAAGCTTGCTTAAATGCAGAAACAGAGTTTAGTAATATGTGATCAGCAGTCATACTAAATGACCATGGCTTGGAAAATAAGGAACCTGCTGAATGGACATTTTTCCCTTACAGACTTAAAAACAGGATGTATGCAAGAGCAAAAATGTAAAATCTGCTTTTAAAGAATGGACAATAACACTGTGACAATGTGTTTCCTCAAAAATATGTTTTTTCTGCATGAAAAACATGACATGGCACAAGAACAGATGTTTTTATACAATGATCCAAATAAAATACAGGATGTTCACACTGTCAGAAAAGCTGATCTCTGACAATGTGTTTTCTCAAAAATATGTTTTTCTGCATGGAAAACAGGATATGCTTATCAGCACTGGCACAAGAACAGATGTTCTTATACAAAGATCCAAATAGAATACAGAACAATGTGTTTCCTCAAAAACATGTTTTTCTACATGGACATCAGGACACTGTTACAGGATATTCACACTGTCAGAAAAGCTGGTCTCTTACAAGACATTGTTAAACAAGGAAGCTTAGTATTGTTTCTACAGGATAAGCAATTCTCCAAAATAGAATACCAAGAGGACTAAAACTGTATATAAAGAGCTGTATAAATCCAGTTATGTTAGAGGTATGGTAGGGACTCATTTGTCCTAAGGTAAATGTTATATCTCTCACATCATCTGTACTATATGAGAAGTAAAGTTGGAACAGTATTTTAAGCTGCAACGTTTGTCCAGTTTGATTTATTATAAAAGTTATTGGTTACTGCTCTTAAAGACAAGTGCTGCAAAGTATATTCTCTCATCAGTGTATATTCTGCAAGTTTCTGTATGCAACAGACTGTGAATGCAAATATAACCAGACTTTGAATTTTAGCAGAATCCAGCCAGCAAGACTGAGTGTCTTAAGAACACTTCAAATCCATCACACCAAGCAGTAAGCAGCTCCATGTAATTTTTTCCTTTGACAACGTTCCTAGCCTGTATCCAAAAACAGGGGGAGTGAATGGGTAATGTCACTCCTGTAAAAGCACAGTAACGTTTATGTGAAGTACTTCAGATTTCTACAGTTTTCAACAGTTTGTAGCAATACAGTTTAATAGACGTCTAAATCCGGTGAGACTGCATTGCAGGAAGGTGGAGCAGTTCCATAAATTCTCCAGAAAAGGTACAAGACGAAGTTGTAAGACTGAATCTGCCAGTTTTGCTGTACCAACTTCACAAGTGACTACAGAAACATTTCAACCATCTACAGTAAAGCAGCTTGGCCATCTGCCTGTCTGTTGACTGGTAAGAAAATGATTCTGTGTTACATACAGTATGAATGCCATAGAGGTAATAATAATAACAGAATAAATGTATATACAGCATATTAGCAAATGTAAAACTTTATTAGGGCAGGTTGATAGTAAGGCATTATGCAAATGTATTACAATATTTGACTGGTATCTCAAAGAAAACCATGTGAAAAATGACAAATGTTTAGTGTGTGCTTCAACAAAAACTGCATTTTGTGTATTATGCCATAAAATAATATTGCATCATATTGATAAAAAAATAGACTGTAAAGACAGATCTGTTCATGATAAAGAATTAACTAAGGGTAAAGTGTTTCCATTACATTTTGATGTTGAACAGTTATGTCCTGTCACCACATGAGTCAAATCAGTTACTGATTGAACCCCTAGTACATTTTGTTACAAAGGAATGTAGTAAACTTCTAAAAGACAGACACAATGAGTTCAGGAAGCTTAGACAAGTTATACACACATCTTTTCAAAAGGGCATAGGAGTTTCAAATTCAGCAGAACAGCTTACTAAAAAATGTCAGACAGACCATACAATACTACAGGAAACTATTCAACAGCAGTTGCAGGATAAAGGAAATAAATTAGCTGAACTGACAAAGACTAAAAATTTCCTGCATACACAGTTAATCTGTGCAAAAGAAATATATTTAATAATATGTTTATGTTTTGAAAATGGTTAGGCATGCATGCTAGGATGGTAGGGACATGACATGCTTGTATAAAGATATACATATACAAGACAGACATGCATGTGTGTTCTTTTCATATAGAGTACATTTGTTTACAATGCACAAAAGCAAAAGGTAAACAACAGCAAATATAAATAAACATATGTTATAATTGTATAGTAACACCAAACAGTTAAAGTTCTGAATTTTAAAAATAAATAAAATCACAAATGGTATTAGTCAAACAGTTTTTGTAAAATTATTGGCAGGACAGTTAAATAGATAAATAAATAAAAAATACTGAAATCCATGTAAGGTAATTGTAAAATAATGTCTATTTATGTTGTATACATGCATAGTTATGCAAATCACAATCACATTAAAGGAAAAATGCCAAAAAAATTAACTATAGTTTATAGAATATAAAATGTGAGCTCAGACCTTCCTAGACTGAATGAATAGTTACAGGAAATGCTGGAAAGATAAGATAAACAACAAGACTGATTGCCAGATAAGTAGCTTGAGTTTTTCTAAATCATCATTGTTATTAAAACATACTTATAAAATGTTTACAGGCAACACTATTTAGTAATTGTAATAAAATGTCACAATTGTGCATAGATGTCACTTATAATCTGTTTGCAAGTAAATGTTAAAAGAAAAAAAAACTCAGTTGCATCAAGTACAGCCAGCAAATGGGCTATAGTATACATACAGTTCAAATCAATTGTGCAGGAGGGTGTAAATACCTACTAGAGGTAATATACAGTGAAAGCTTTATTTAGTAACCTAATAAAATAAATGTATAACCAAAGTGTTGGGCTGACATACATTCTATTCTCACAGCATAGGGCAGGTAAACAGTGCTGCAGTACTACAGGGGGAGGGGTACTTTCTCAGTTTTACACTGACTGTATAAGGGGGGAAGGGCACTTTCTCAGTTTTACACTGACTGTATAAGCAGTACTGCACAAGGATCTGAAATAAAGCTACAGAAAAAATAAACAACAACAAGGGTCTGAAATAAAGCTACAGAAAAAAGAAACAACAAGGGTCTGAAATAAAGCTACAGAAAAAATAAACAACACGGGTCTGAAATAAAGCTACAGAAAAAATAAACAACAAGGGTCTGAAATAAAGCTACAGAAAAAAAAAACAACAAGGGTCTGAAATAAAGCTACAGAAAAATAAACAACAAGGGTCTGAAATAAAGCTACAGGAAAAAATATCTCATTCCTTCTTGACAATACTCTTTTATGGGGGGGAAAACAGGTATTAGTGTATTAGAAATACTGGTAAACTGGATTAAACCTGACAGGATAAGATATCTTACAAGTTGTTAATAGCTATCATAATGGTTATTATTGTATTGTTTAGTATTAAATTGTATTTACAACCTGTTAAACTGTAAAGCTATACAAGAGATAGTTTAAAAAACAAGAGATGGCTTAAAATTGATAAAGCTATACAAGACAGAATAAAGATATGCAAAATGCATAAATGTTTCTAATAGCAAGAATGGTCACTATTTTTAATATGTTTGTGGCAAAACAATGTTGGTATAAAAAGCATGAATATTTTTAATAATTGTTGAGTATGTAGTTTAAAATAACAGGACATATGAAATTGGTATCAATTCCACTAGATATTTCTAAAAAGACAAACATTTTCCAAGATTTTGCTTAATATTAATGTTATTAAATTTGTAAGATTAGACTAAATGTACTTTATAGTCTTTGTATGTACAAATGCAGAAGAATTCAGTACAAATAAGATTAATGTCTAGTAATAAATATGTGTGAAAATAAGAAGTTATGTACCTACCATAACGTTCCATGTTAGTTGTCTTCTCTCGCCTTCTTTCTTGCTTGATGGGTTCGGAGCCGATCCTCAGCTCCGACTCGGCACTTGCTAAGCTCGAGAGTCACTTTTACCAGCTCGAGGCAGCCCCATATCCCATGATGCAAGGCGGTAAGTACCCAGATCTCGTTTGATGACAAAGGGCAGTAGCACCAACCATAAACACTTCCCAAAGGAAGAAAGAAGGAAAGAAAGCTTACAGGATGTAAGAAAGACCAGGACTGAATGGTCTTCAGCATAATAACTCCTTAGAGTAACAAGGTCTGTCCAGGCACGGGGGAAGGAGGGAGGGTCGCAAGAAAGAAGGCGAGAGAAGACAACTAACATGGAACGTTATGGTAGGTACATAACTTCTTAATGTTAAGTTGTCAATCTCGCCTTCATTCTTGCTTGATGGGACCGCGTCCCTAGCACCTCTATCCTGGGTGGCTGAATGGAACAGACTCTTGAGGACTGTAGAGCCAAAACTGGCTCTATCCCTGGAGGCCAAGTCCAATTTGTAATGGGAAACAAAAGTATGAGGAGTGGCCCAAGTGGCCGCTGCACAAATAGTGTCTAAAGGAAGTCTAGCTTGAAAGGCTGTAGAAGTAGCTAAGCTCCTAGTTGAATGTGCTTTAGGTTTTGAGCACAGCTGTTTTCCCCTGAGCAGATAAATTTCAGAGATGACCGAAGAAAGCCATCTAGACAAGGTCACTTTAGAGACAGGAAGGCCTTTCTTGTTATCCGCATAGGAAACAAAAAGTTGATCAGATTTCCTAAATTTTTTTGTTCTGTCCAAATAATATCCGAGTTGGAGGTGGACATCAAGATAATGTAGTTTTTGTTCGGCTCTGTCTGAATAGTTAGGGAAAAATACAGGGAGATCAATGGATTGATTCAAATTGGTCTTTGAGGCGACCTTAGGCAAAAAGGTCGGATTAGTTCTCAATGATACTCTGTCTTTGTGAAAAACCAAATAGGGGGGTCGAACCGATAGAGCATGAAGTTCAGACACCCTCCTGGCCGATGTGATAGCTACTAGGAATAAAGTTTTCCAAGAAAGAAATTTTAGGGAGCAATAAACAGCTGGCTCAAAGGGGGGAAGAATCAAGGATGTCAGCACTAAATTTAGATCCCATTGAGGAGGAGGATTCCTGATTGGAGGCTTTAGCAGGAAAATTCCTTTCAAGAAGGCCCTACAAAGCCTATGGGACATAATATTGTGATCTGCAATCCCGACATGAAAGTTCGAGATAGCAGCCAATTGAACTCTGACTGTGGAAGAAGAGGAGCCTGCATGAAAAATCTCTGCTAAGAAGTCCAGGACTGCCTGAACAGGGGCAGTGAAAGGATCAATATTCTTGGCATTAGCCCAATAAGAGAAACGTTTCCATTTGCTTGCATAAATCCTCCTGGTAGAGGATTTTAAAGAAGCTACTATGATGTCTCTAACAGGGTTAGAGATCAAAGGAAGCCTGGCTAAGGAAGGAAGTGGAGCAACCATGCTGTGAGGTTGAGAGAAGGGATAGACCGGTGCAGCTGACCGGATTGGTGAATTAGAAGATCTGGCACTGGGTCCAGATGCCACGGCTGCACCAAAAGGTGACGATGGAGGAACGGAACCAAACTTGTCGAGGCCAGTAAGGAGCAATGAGAATCAATTTGGCTCTCAAAATGGTTGCTTTCTGGATAACTTGAGGGATCAGAGGAAATGGAGGAAAGGCATAAAGAAGTCCCTGGGGCCAATCCTGGGTCAGAGCGTCTCTGGGGATGGCCTGGAAGAGGAAGAGAGAGAAGAAGTCTGGGCATTTGCTGTTTTGGGGAGTAGCAAAAGATCGCAACATGGACGACCCATTCCAGAAAAATCTCTTCCGCTATAGATTGCTTGAGAGACCACTCGTGAGGCATGAGAATAGCTCTGCTCAATCTGTCCGCTACAATGTTGGTTTTCCCAGGGATATGCGTTGCTACCAGAAACCGATGAGAGGAGATTGCCCATTGCCATAGTCTGTGCGCTTCGACACAAAGGGTAGGACTTGGTTCCGCCCTGTTTGTTGATATACCAAACTACAGACATGTTGTCTGTGTGGACTGCAATTGTCCCTACGGGAAGAAAGTCGTTGAGGGCTTGCAACGTTAAAAGCACTGCTCTCATCTCCAGGACATTTATGTGCAGGTGGTACTCGAACGGCTGCCACGTCCCATGAACCATCCTGCCCTGATAATGACCCCCACCCGATCAGGGAGGCATCCGTGGTGACAGTGGCTACCGGGATGGGGGTACAAAGTGTCTGCCTTGGTGAACCTGGGGAGATGTGATCCACCAAGCAAGATGATCTTTGCAAGTCTGTGTCACCAGAATCTGGTGACGCATTGGAAGTTGTTGGTACGACCACTGTGTGAACAGCATCCACTGAAGAAGGCGCATGTAGAAGCGAGCCAGGGAAGAAGAGTAATGGCCGCAGCCATGAGGCCTAATACCTTTAGAACCATTCTGGCCTGTACTTTCTTGTTGGCTAGAATGATCCTGACATGACTTTGAATGTCTGAAACTCTTTGATCTGTAAGGGTAGCTGACATCCGAACAGTGTTTAAGTTTGCCTATGAAAGTAATAGACTGGCAGGGCGATAAGGATGACTTTTCGAAGTTGATCGAGATGCCCAAAAGAGTACAAAGCTTTATTGTGTAATCCCTGGCTTGAATAAGCTGATGCCTGGTGGTGGCTGAAAGGAGCCAGTCGTCGAGATACGGAAACACCTGGAATCCTTGACGTCTCAGGTGAGCCGTGACCACTGCCATGCATTTGGTGAACACTCTGAGGGCTGTAGTGAGACCAAAGGGCAGGGCTCTGAACTGGAAATGACTGGACCCCAGCCCAAAGCGGTGGAATCTCCCGCGGCGTCTGTGAATTTTGATGTGATAGTACGCATCCTGAAGATCTATTGAGCACATCCAGTTGTCCTTCTGTAAGAAGGGCAGAATTGACTGAAGAGTGACCATTCGGAATCTTGTCTTCCTCACAGACTTGTTGAGTCTGCTGAGATCCAATATTGGTCTCCAGTCTCCCGTCTTTTTGGGGACCAAAAGAACCTTGAGTAGATTCCGGGCTCTGAATGGTCTGTTGTAACTGGCTGAATGGCTCTTTTGCAGTAGTTTTGAGACTTCTAACTCTGCAATTTCCCTTAGACCGGGTGGTACATCTGGAAGGGAATTTGAGGGGTAGAAAGGACTTTCCTCGAAAGGAATTATGTAACCCTTGGATATGATCGACTGTACCCATCTGTCTTGAGTGAGGGAGTGCCAGGCTTCTGGGTACAGTGATAATCTTCCCCCGACTGCCTCCAAGGAGGGACAGCCGGGCAACATCTCAGGGATGCTGAAAGGGCTTGTCAGAGAGGCTCTCTGTTTCCCTGGTTTTTGGACCCCTCTGCCTCTAGAGCGGTGTCTGTTGTTGTTACCCCTCTGCCTCTAGGGGTAAACTGACCACGTGAATCCGTGACTCCTTGGGATTTGCGGAACCACATTTTGCCACCTTTCTGTCCTTTGGGGTAAGGTCTAGAAGGGGTGGAAAAACGGACTCCTACGGCAGAAAGAGTCTTGCCGTCCTGCTCACACCTGGTCAAAGTTTCCTTCACTTGAGGGCCAAACAAAGCTGACCCATCAAAGGGAGAATTTGTGAAGGACGCCTTAAAGGGATCTGCAAAGTCACATAGCCGCATCCAGGCTTGGCGTCTAAGAGCCACACCTGTACCTGCGGCCTACTCTCCATCAGCAGCATATGATATTAGCCGCATGGAGGAGTTAGCAATGGAATTAAGGGTTCCTAGCTGCGAAGCAATTTTTTCCTGAGCCCCTGCAGCTGTAGGATCCTGTACAACATCACCTAGCTCCTTAAGGATATCCCTTTGGAGTCTGGTGAAGTGACATAGGTAATTCAGCTTAGCATAGCAAAGGTCGCTGAGGAAAACATCCGCTTACCGTACCTATCCATGGTCCTAGAGTCCTTATTAGGAGGATGGACGGGTACGGAAGGATCTGCAAGTACCTTCTTGGTGGCAGTAGCCACCACCATGGCATCAGCGGGGACACCCTTAGTGAGGAATTGCTTATCACACGGGCAGTAATAAATTTTGAAGGCCTCCTAGGGACTGGCTCTACAGAGTCAGGAGCAGCCCGCCTTCGGGCAATAACCTGCATAAGGGGTCGAAGGCGGAGACACCCAGGAGGTGGAGGGCCGAGATCCAAACGCCTCTAGGTATACTGACTCATCCTCAGAGGGATTATTGGTGGGCCAGTTTCCCTCTGTCTAAGGAGTTCTAGGATGTCTGAGAAGGAGACATCCTCAGACGGGGATCTTGGGGATCCCTCTGACTGATCTAAGTCAGTGTCTGAAGTGATAGACTCTGGGAGTCTACATGTTTCCTCTTACAGGTCCTCTTCCTAGGAGGATCCCCCGAAACATCGGGAGAATCCTCGGAAGAGGGGGATATTCCCAATGGGGAAACCTGAGGCGGAGGATCTCTGGGTCCTGTAGCAAGAGAAGTGGCAGAGATGTCAACAGGCACTATAGAGGGAGGAGCTAAGGGAACAGACTGCTGGCTGATACCCGTGGCCAGCACACTCTTCATCACCTCGAATGCTCCCCTCCCAGGAAGGTCCGAGAGAACCCGTTCCGAAGAGCTAGGAACTCCAGGGACCACCGAAAGGGAAGTCTCCGAGGCAGATGTCGGAGCAGAGCTCACCAAGGCCGAGGCTCCAAGGGGAAGAGTGGGTTCGGACAAGGGTCCGATGCCACTCACCCCCTCGGAGGAGACCATGGAAGCCCAGCCACCGAATCCCTCTAAGGAAGGTCTCGAAGAGGAGATAAGAGTAGAGGCTGAAGGAACAGAAGGGGGTATCTGTCCCTCAGCCGTAGCAGTAACCATTCCCGAAGACTCCAACTCCAAGCTCTGGGGTAGAGTTGAAGGAGGAACTGCAATGGGGTGTGGACCAATAGCCATCTGTTGAGACGGGCTATGTAACATTTGGGCCAGTGCCTGTGACTTCAGTAATCTACTGACCACTCTCTCTAAATCATGGTCAGAAAGCCTAGATGACCTTGAAGATCGGCTCCGATGGCTCCGTTCCGAGAAGAGAGGTGAAGCCGGAGCCGAAAGTATCGGCTCCAAGGAAGGAGACCTAGACCTCTTCCTCGAAGGAGCCATCGGAACCGATGAAACTATTGAACCTGTCGGAGCCGACAACTTATCGGAGCCGACAGGTAGCTTCGATGCATCGGCTCCAGCCGGAGCCGATACAGCCACAAAAGTAACGGTGTCGGAGCCGATCGGAGCCGACACCGATGCCTGAGCCACATGGTGCTCGGAACCGATCGGAGCCGACACCGAAGTGGTCGAACCAGAACCGGCACCGATGGAAGGTTTAGTTAACCCAGAATCGGCTCCAGCCGGAGCCGATCTCGACTCTGAATGAGTCGGAGCCGAGGCCGCAGGCTTGGACACAGAAGCCTGGGCCTTGGAAGACTTAGAAGTCTTGGATGGAGCCGACTTAGCCGGAGAGCCCTCCGGCTTAAGAAGGCCCCTCAAAATCAGCTTATTTCTTCTTTCCTGCAGGACTCTCTGGCTGAAAGAATGACATATAGCACAGGAGTCCTGCAGGTGAAGAGGCCCCAGACAGTACAGGCAAGAAGTGTGACCATCTGTCAGAGACATTTTCTGACAGCACGAGTCACACTTCTTAAAGCCTGAGACCCTTTCTTTAGACATGGTGTAAAAACACACTGACACACACACCAGTCAAAGAAATTAAATTAAATATACCAAAAGGTATAACTAGTAAACACACACACTCACCCTAACGGGGGGGGGATGGGTTGGGTGAAAGTCTGACTAAAAAAGTAAGAAGAGACAGAGAATTTTCTGTCAGAAAAGGTTTAAAACTAATATAAAACTAACAATTAAGGGTTTTTTTGTTAAAAGGGGCTAAAATAGCAAAGTAGCAAATCACTTACCAGGAGCTGGTAAAAGGAGGACCTCATCAGCGAAGCGGCAAACGAGATCTGGGTACTTACCGCCTTGCATCATGGGATATGGGGCTGCCTCGAGCTGGTAAAAGTGACTCTCGAGCTTAGCAAGTGCCGAGTCGGAGCCGAGGATCGGCTCCGAACCCATCAAGCAAGAATGAAGGCGAGATTGACAACTTAACATAACATGTTTTAAAAAAGTGGGTCCAGTATACCTAGTAAATTGAAATGCATAAATAGCAAACAGTCTGTGTAAATACATACTGTACAGGATACATCGTAATAAGTTCAAAAGTAATTTGTCAAGTTGTAATATCACTGGTTTTACCCCAGTAAAATAATTGCTTTCAAATATTTATTATCTAAGCCCAGTTCAGTATTTTACCAAGATGTTAATGAGCAGTTCAGAGACATGAACACAATGTGATGGTTAAAATGACATTAAAACTGTATATTTTCAGCAGTGTATAAATGCTTGCAGTAGCACATAGTTATTGTCTCTTATAGTTAATTCAACAGTTGCAAAGAGTTAATGAAACAGTTCTAAGTCATAAATTAAATTCTGTGATTGCAAAAGAATAAATTGATCAAGTTAAAAAAAAATAACATTAAAGCAGACACAGCTCATAACTGATAAAAAATATTTTCACAGAATGCTCTGCAAAAGAAAAAGTTGTTAAATACATTCAGTTTTGGTAGTAATACTTTAATATAATTGTATTAACTATGTAAAATTGCATTTTGATTTGTTGTATCAAACTAAAGGTTTGTTTCTTAATGTGTTTTCTATATAAAATGTTTTGAGTATGTTTAAAAACAGAGGGAATTGTTAGATTTTATTAATATAATGCTGAAATTAATTATGTTGTAAATATGCTGAAAGAAAAAGCTTGCTTAAATGCAGAAACAGAGTTTAGTAATATGTGATCAGCAGTCATACTAAATGACCATGGCTTGGAAAATAAGGAACCTGCTGAATGGACATTTTTCCCTTACAGACTTAAAAACAGGATGTATGCAAGAGCAAAAATGTAAAATCTGCTTTTAAAGAATGGACAATAACACTGTGACAATGTCTTTCCTCAAAAATATGTTTTTCTGCATGAAAAACAGGACATGGCACAAGAACAGATGTTTTTATACAAAGATCCAAATAAAATACAGGATGTTCACACTGTCAGAAAAGCTGATCTCTGACAATGTGTTTTCTCAAAAATATATTTTTCTGCATGGAAAACAGGATATGCTTATCAGCATTGGCACAAGAACAGATGTTCTTATACAAAGATCCAAATAGAATACAGAACAATGTGTTTCCTCAAAAACATGTTTTTCTACATGGACATCAGGACACTGTTACAGGATATTCACACTGTCAGAAAAGCTGGTCTCTTACAAGACATTGTTAAACAAGGAAGCTTAGTATTGTTTCTACAGGATAAGCAATTCTCCAAAATAGAATACCAAGAGGACTAAAACTGTATATAAAGAGCTGTATAAATCCAGTTATGTTAGAGGTATGGTAGGGACTCATTTGTCCTAAGGTAAATGTTATATCTCTCACATCATCTGTACTATATGAGAAGTAAAGTTGGAACAGTATTTTAAGCTGCAACGTTTGTCCAGTTTGATTTATTATAAAAGTTATTGGTTACTGCTCTTAAAGACAAGTGCTGCAAAGTATATTCTCTCAACAGTGTATATTCTGCAAGTTTCTGTATGCAACAGACTGTGAATGCAAATATAACCAGACTTTGAATTTTAGCAGAATCCAGCCAGCAAGACTGAGTGTCTTAAGAACACTTCAAATCCATCACACCAAGCAGTAAGCAGCTCCATGTAATTTTTTCAGTAGGGAGTGTGACTACCCTAAAAAGCACTGCTCTCTACACAGACAGACAGACAGACAGACACACACACACACACACACACACACACACACACACACACACACACACACACACACACACACACACACACACACACACAGTTGCCATGTCTGGGTTTTGAACTGCTACATAACTAGTTTAACACACTACAGCAGTCCGCAGTTATGGGACACGCCACAGAGACTACTGGGCTACAACTCTCCCAAAGGTGTATTTCACAGTGGATGACCTCAGCAGGCTTGTCACAGTAGTGGGGAGGGCAGTGTGTGTGCATGGGCCATAACCCATTCATCTAGAGGTTGGCACACCACATGCGGGCACATGCAGGGTCATATTTCACAGGTACATGTATACAGCTGCTAGATGACTGCTTCCTTGTACAGTCATGTTGCACAGCTAGCACGTGCACCACATAGTCTGTAATGCTGACAGATACTGGTGGCTAGTATCTGCAGTGAGTGACGTCTGAACTTCATGTGGTTGGGGCCTTTTGGCTGTATACTGGCTGGGACAGGCTTGGATGACTCCTTGTCACAGTCACCTGCTTCCACACATCTATGTACGTCTACCTTTGGCTTATTATAGTGTGTGTTGTCCTTACATATATGTCTGTATTCCTATCCACGGTGTGTGCAAGGCATGAGTGGTGCATACGGATGAGTGTCTGCACTAACAACTGCGACCGCCAGATATGTCTGGTCCACTGGTGTTTGCAGACATGGCCTTCATGTGTTTGTGTGTGAGTATGCCCAGTATGACCTTTCAGTATGCTGTTGACTGACATTGCCTTCATTTCTCTAAGTGTGTGAGCATGCCCAGTATGCCCATCTGTTTATAATGTGTGGATCGAGTCCAGGTAGTTTGTACTGCAGTGTTGACCTTTGTGTTGTACACCGACAGGTAGCATGCTGTTTCTGCAGGGTATCCATCGAGCATTTAGCATTGACTGCTACTACATGTCTGTATAAGATGAGGGAGGCTCACCTGACTATTTCTACATTTCTACACAGGATTCGGGGGGCACACCTGACTATTACTACATTTCTATGTAGGATGGGGGGACACACCTGACTATTTCTACATTTCTACACAGGACTGGGGGGGCACACCTGACTGTTATTGCAGTATTTCATAGGATGGGGGGGCACACCTATTTCTACACACCTGAGTGTTATTATGTTACTACGTGGGGGGCACAATATATCTACATGTCTACACAGGATTGGGGGGCACACCTGACTGTTATTATATTTCTACATAGGATGGGGGCACCCCTGTATATTTCTACACAGGATGGGGGGTGCACACCTGAGTGTTATTACATTACTATGCAGGATGGGGGCAGGCACACCTGACACTTGTACACATTTGCTATGACTGTACTGGTATGTCAGGTACTCCATTTCATTCTGTATTCTTAACTATCATGCTAACTAGAGGCATACCAGTGTACTACAGATCATAGCTTTGGTTGCCCTACATATTAGTGTCTGACTTCCTACCCTTCAGAAATAACATCCTACTGCCTGACCTGCTGTAGTCTGTCTGTGTAGGCCTGGGGGGAGGTTAACCATAGCCATCATTCAGGGGCCATAGCACAGGCTCTGTTTGGGTTTGTCTATACCTGTCCTGCTGGCTGAGACTGTTGTTGGGTATGTGAACCACCCTGACTATCGTGTGAATCATATGGACACACATGTCACCCAGCACATTTCCTGCAGTGGATTTTGTCACCTTGTGCAGTACTGGCTACTGTGGTGACAACAGTATGTGTTGCAGATGTCATAGTACCACTATGGGTGTCTACTTTCTGCTGCCATAACATTCAGCCACCCAATTCCCTAGCATGCTCACATCCATATCATAGATATAGGCAATAACACATTCTACTCCATTTGGCAATTGGTAGGTTGACTGACTTACCTTGAGGGTGTGCCAGAATTGCAGGTGGTGCTGGAGGGCTGCCTATGTCAGATGCACATAGTACACTCCCTATACATGGTTGAGTACAGGTAGTGTCATGTTTGGCATCCCTTTTACTGTATGTGCAAGTCAAAGAGAGGTGTCATTCCCTGGGTCCCTACTGTGTCAGTGTATGTGCTATGCGTTGTCTCTTTGCTGCTGCCTTGGCATACTGGGCACGCCTCCTCTGCCTACTAGGGGCAGGCTCAGGTTGTTCCTCCTCCGAGTCACTCTGTGCCTGTGCAGGCCTTGGCATTGGTGGGGGGTTGTGTGGCCCTGCCCCATGCTGTTCCTGCTGCAGCTGCTTCCGCAGGATCATATTGTGTAGCATGGCACATACCATAACAATTTGGGTACATGTAGCTGGTGAGTACTGCAAGGTTCCACCTGATGTATCCAGTCACCGGAACTGGACCTGAGCATCCCAAACATGCTCTATTATAAGTCTATTCTGTGCATGTGCCTCATTATGGCATTCTTGTTCAGGTGTTTGTGCATTTCTGATGGGTGTCATCAGCCACGGCTCCAGTGTGTAACCGGCATCCCCCCACTAGGTGACCATAGGGGATGTCCCCATTGGCAAATCTTTGGTACAGCTGCGTCAGATGCCATATGGTTGAATCTTTAAAGCTTCCAGAGCAGCCAGCACACACATTCATTATAATGCCCTGGGCATCACAGATGACCTGGCAGTTGGAGGGAATGCCCTTGTGGTTGATGTAGGCCCTACCCTGATCACTGGGTAGTGCTTTGATGCATTTGTGCATGCAGTCTATAGCATCCACTACCTCAGGGTATTCTGCTATTTGGTGGAAGAGACGCATATTGCTGGTTAACACCTCACGGGTGTTGGGGAAAATATATGTGCTCACTGGCATGTGCTGACATGGCTTCCAGGAACTGGTGGAATACTCTGGATGCTGATGCCTGTGAGATCCCCATAATATCCCCAGTTGAACTTTGGGAGGTACCTTGTGGCTAGTATTCCTAGGCCTACACATACCTTGGTATCCAGTGGGATGGGTTCCCCTCGGTCAGTTTGGTGTGTCAGGTGAGGCCGGCACAGCTCAACAATTTGCTGTAGAGGTCTCTGTCCACCCTATAACACTCCATTATCTCCAGCTCACGTAGCCCCTGGTAGGTTACCCTGGGTCTGTACACTCTTCTCTGTCTCCTCACTGTGGGTTGATCTGCAGCATTCACATCCTCACCACCCTCTGCCTCTTGCACATATTGTTCTATGTTGCCTGCTGCAACCCTTCTCATTTTATAGGTTTGTTTGTTAAAATTTCCCCGTTTGTATACACCGGTGATGTAGAGTGTGAGAAAAATCAGAGGGGAGGGTGTTTGCATAGTTTATAGTAGGTTACCCTGGGTCTGTACACTCTTCTCTGTCTCCTCACTGTGGGTTGATCTGTAGCATTCACATCCTCACCACCCACCGCCTCTTGCACATATTGTTCTATGTTGCCTGCTGCAGCCCTTCTCATTTTATAGGTTTGTTTGCTAAAATGTCTCTGCTTGTATACAACGGTGATGTAGAGTGTTGGAAAAACTAGAGGGGAAGGTGTTTGCATAGTTTATAGTAGTGTTCTGGGTTGGGCTGGTCTGCTGCCTGTGTAATTGGCTGATTCTGATACATTTCACCTGCCAGCTATGCTAATTCTCCTTGATTACCTTCCTACCGCTGTTTTCCCTTCGCACTGCCTTTCTGTTTAAGCCCGGGGGTGCGCCGCACAA
The DNA here is from genome assembly GCF_019279795.1 of Protopterus annectens. Classification (NCBI taxonomy): domain Eukaryota; kingdom Metazoa; phylum Chordata; order Ceratodontiformes; family Protopteridae; genus Protopterus; species Protopterus annectens. The sequence goes on from NC_056725.1 coordinate 1,353,418,710, forward strand.
ACAGAGTGCTCAAATGTGCACACTGCTGCTATTTCCTGGTTTAACTTATTTCTTCTTCCTTTAAAACCCAGTGCACAGCGCGCACACCCGCTTAGGCAATGTAAAGAATGCTAGGCAGATTCAGACACACCAAGATAACCATACGGCCAAACAAACTTGTAAATTGAAACCAGGAACCAGAACTGGATCACGAACTCCTTTATTAAAACCACAAGTAAAAAACGAACTCCTCAGTACATTAGACAAACATAAATTTCACTTAGCGCTTTCACCCATTGTGTTTCATGGGTTTCTTCAGAGTAGTTTTGTGAATGGAGCAGCTGCTTTATAAATAGTCATTCAAGCATCAATTAACCAATTAAATTCCATGGAAATATATTACACTAATTAATCTCATTATTTGTATAAAAAACAGCATAGGACAGATCATACTAAACAGTAAAAATAAAGTTACATAATGCTAATTAATAAATATAAATATAAAAATATAAAAACATCAATTTTGTAACACTATTTAAAAAGTACTTTAAGATTAACTTATAATGATATATAAATAAATAAATTAATTAATTAATTTATAAATTAATCTTGTATTAATACAATTCTTATAAATATGTAACTAGTTTCAATTTACAAGTTTGTTTGGCCGTATGGTTATCTTGGTTTTACTTGGCGACCTGGATTCCGAGTCTGTGTTCATGAGCGACCGGCTTAAATAGTGTGCTACTTAAGGAAAATACACCTAACGAACTCTTCTAAGGATATAGAACGACAACTTTTGGGCTATTTAAACTTTTAAAGAACATTACACTATGACTACAATTGAGCAGTTACTGAAGCAGCAGCTTGCCATTACCCAACAACTTCTAATTGCATTTAAAGAAGAAAAAAGTCCTAACAATGATAAAGACAAGGTGGATGTGGAACAGGCTCACCCGGTGTTATCGGACACCGAGTAACTTATTTACACCTTGCATTCAACACCAGGCACTTCACACAACGGTAACCCCGTAGCAAGCAATGGTTTAAGGGATTTAATTGGCAACAGAACTACACGGGCTGGAGAAGGAAATGACGTACGTGTTGTTCCGGAGCCGAATTCCGAAAGTAACGCTCGGGACAGGGGTAACAGTGAAGGCAACGGACTAAATGGATCTACCTCTTTTTATAATATAGAACAAATTCTGTCTATCCCACGTTTTGACCGCTACCAATCGGGTAGAGATGTAGGAACACTAAATAAACAAATAGAAGAGTTTGAGAGAACTTTGCGAAAGTTCAAAACTCTTCAAATGGACAATGTCTACCTTGAAAGGTCTCTCGAACTGAACCAAATACCGAAGGGACTGAGGGTGTTTAAGGTACCTTTTGGTTTTGTCAGTGATGCGAACTTGCTTAGAGAACTTGAAAAAATTTTCGACAATGCTGGCAAAGACTTGATTAAGTTGATTATTAAAAATAACAATACAAGACTGAACAAACTGAATGAGAAGCTTACTTGCTTAGACAACAATATAAAAAAAGATTTATTATTTGAAAACAAAAAAGGACAATTTAACTCTGTTTTAGCTGAGATAAAAAACTTTGTCAGCAATGGTTTAGAAAACAAAAATAAAAAGTTGCAGAGGGACACAGTGGATTATAACAACAAGAAAGCATATGCACATTTTAAGGATTACAAAAGATTTTTTACAAATAGCAACACTGATAATCAGAATAGATACACAACACGTTATGACAGTGTAGGGAATAGGGAAACAGACACCCAAAGGTACCATGACACATTTAATGAGGCTGATGATGCTTTTTTAGACGAGCCGGTCCCTCGGAGATCAGAACGGCTGAGGGAACGGAACAGGGGTCAAATTCAATATTATGCACACAACAGGGGCAGATACAGATAAAAAGCACATTGAGAAATACAGCACAATGCACTTTAAATGAAACAATAGAATTTCTTTCTTTAAACTCTGAACCTTTATTATTAGAACAAATGCACAATGATGTAGTAAAATCAAATATACTACAGATTAATGATGTTAACAATGTTTTTACAGATGATTGTTTGAATTTAGAAGAACATGATGGATCGCATTATGAAATTGTTACTGACGGAGGTTTTTCTGTTTACAACTATAGTGAAAGAAATTTTGATTCTAATTTTTTATCACTATTTAGAAAAGGTTTTAAATTTATTCCAATATTTAATTTAGATATAGGGAAGGTGCTTTTAAATATAAGGATGTACACTCGGCAGTTAAACTTAAAGATGTTTTTTAAGAAATCTGTGGACACTAGTTCTAATTTAATAGAAAACACTTTGAAGTTAAAGAGATCAAGTACATTTATCCCACTGAACCATCCCATTATACATCTGTTTGAAAATTTCTGTGAAACACATATAAGGAAAATTTATAAGAACAGGAAAAACACCAAGGACAACTTAACAGAAGCAGAAAGGTTCTGTCTAAGGCAATTAAGTACTTCAAACGCACAAAGAATTATGAAACCAGATAAAGGGGGAGGGGTGGTGATTATGAACACAATGGACTATCAACACAAGATGACAGAAATGCTAAATGACGAGATGACATACACTAGGGTTTCTAAATATGATATGACAAAAGCATATACAAAAATAGATTGGCTATTATACGACCTATTTATTGAAGGTGTAATAACTAAACAAGAGCATGACTATTTAACTATGGAATATCCTATTACACTTTCCATATTTGGAATACCAAAGGTACATAAAAGTATTTCAAACCCTCCCTTTAGACCAATAGTCTCAGCGAAACAATCAAAAACAGAAGCTTTGGCACACTATATTGATGTTCAATATGGTGAGGTGATTAAAAGTATCAAACACATATTAAAAGATTCATGGCATTGTTTGAATACACTTAAAGATATAGACAAAGAACAACTTGTGAACACCAATATGGTTACATTAGATATCATTAATTTATTTTCAGTGATACCTCTAGAAGAAGGACTGGAATACTTTGAATCAAGTTTGAAGATTTTTAGTAAATTTCACACTGTTAAGCGTAGATTAATAGTTGAATTAATAGAGATGGTACTTGAAAATAATTTTTTTCAATTTTGTGGAGAATACTATAAACAAAGTGCAGGTGTAGCAATGGGGGCAAGGTGTGCTCCTGTTTTTGCAAACCTTGTACTAGCTATATGGGAAAGTAAGTATGTTTTTAAAAGTACGTTTTGGCCTAAGATTAGTGTATATCTGAGATTTTTAGATGACATACTTATATTTTGGAAAGGAACAAAGGAAGAACTGAATGACTTTGTGGTTTATTTAGAAAGTACTACGTCCTTTTTAAAATTTACCAATAGTTTTAATGAAAAAGAATGTGAATTTTTGGATATAAAACTATACAAAAAAGGGGACGGAATAGAATCAACCATATTTAGGAAAAAAACTTTTTCAAACTCTTATCATCACTTTGACAGTTGCCACCCATATTTCCAAAAAGGTAACTTGGTTAAAGGACAGATGGTAAGGCTGTCAAGGATTATAAGTGAAGATGAGGAATTTGTTTTACAAATTGAGTTTTTGATGCACCTATTGAGAGATAGGGGATATCCAACTGAATTACTGGATCAAATTAAAAATGAAATACATTCTAAAAGAGATTCTATTTTTAGGCCGATAATTAAATATGGATTTTCTAATGAAAAGAATGAAGGGAGAAAAGATGATTTTTCGAACAAGGGTTTGCTACAGTTGCCATATATTAATAACATCAACACAATAGTAGATGGTGTACAAGAAGTATGGAAAACAGTATTTAGTGAACAAGCAGATTTAATACAATATATAGGTAGTTCTCCAAACATTGTGTACACTAGAGGAAAGAATTTAAAAGAACATTTTGAAAGTGAAACAACTTTCAAATACTCACAAATGAGGAAATGTGTTTTTTGTCGGGGATGTAGGTTCATAAATGATGGACCATACGTTAGCATTAAACATCACAATCGTACTATTAAATGCCCTGGTCATGTAAACTGCAATACAAAATTAGTTGTTTATTTAGCAACTTGTTTATCGTGCCCAGCCTTTTACATAGGCAAGACTATAAGAAAATTAAAAGACAGGATTGCAGAACATGACAGGGACATTAAAAACAAAAAATGTACAAGTGCACTTTATATGCACAGTAAGAACTGTACAAATTTTAAAAGTTTTTTGTTTTTTGTGATAGACAGGATACCACAGGGTAGTAGTAAAGAAGGTGATGTTAACGCCTTACTAGAACTGAAAGAATGTATATGGCAGTTAAGATTAGATGCATGTAACTGGCCAGGAATTAATGAATATATATCTACATCTTCTTATTTAAAATTAAAATCACACTGTATTTAAACTAGTTACATATTTATAAGAATTGTATTAATACAAGATTAATTTATAAATGAATTAATTAATTTATTTATATATCATTATAAATTAATCTTAAAGTACTTTTTAAACAGTGTTACAAAATTGATGTTTTTATATTTTTATACTTATATTTATTAATTAGCATTATGTAACTTTATTTTTACTGTTTAGTATGATCTGTCCTATGCTGTTTTTTATACAAATAATGAGATTAATTAGTGTAATATATTTCCATGGAATTTAATTGGTTAATTGATGCTTGAATGACTATTTATAAAGCAGCTGCTGCATTCACAAAACTACTCTGAAGAAACCCATGAAACACAATGGGTGAAAGCGCTAAGTGAAATTTATGTTTGTCTAATGTACTGAGGAGTTTGTTTTTTACTTGTGGTTTTAATAAAGGAGTTCATGATCCAGTTCTGGTTCCTGGTTTCAATTTACAAGATTCAGACACACCCCCTAGCTTAGCTGTGCTAAGCTAGTAGCAAACCCGAGCCACAGGGCTCCAATCCGCTTACAGTACGCCTGACACACCGTCCCATGATGTCACCTAACTCCTAGGCTTGCACCAAGCTATTCCTGCTCTTACACTGTTGGGACCTGACTCACATGCTGGGGAAAAATGGGATTCACTATCATTCCCCTCATTTGCATAGGATTGTCTGCTAATGCATAGTTACATGTCTCACACTGAGCCTCCCCCATTAGCAACCACTATTCACTGGCCATGTTGTCTTCTACCTGCTATTGACTTGCATGGTAGAATATTGATTTTAGTTAGAATGCTTAATTTAGGTTTATTTTGTTATTTCCCCCCCCCGATCCCATTTGCTGCCCTACGCTTAAACAGCCGAGATTGGCTAAAAAAAAATTAAAAGTTGATTTTTGTATTTTATTCATTGTTTGCAATGCCAATGTCCTTATACTTGGCCATTGGCATGTTTACTACATGATATGCAGCCTTTATTTGGAGCTGTCACAGCTCCGTTTTGGATTTAGCAGAAATGTACTCGGTTACTAACTGAGTACATTTCTGCAGATTGCACTAGTCGTGCACGGCCGGTTGCAAGCTTCCTGGATTGCAGAATCACCTCATTTGCACAGATTTCTCCTGCAAATGGGGTGATTTGCATACAGGGCATTAGTCCATGCAGGATTAGTGCAGGAGCGCTTGTGCACGCCCCTGCAGGCTGCTCCTGGATTGCACGGCAGACATAGTGCCTGCTAGAGCTCCTGCATTGATCTTGTATGCCATGCAAGGTATAGAGAATCCTGGGGATTGTTATTTTTCTTGGTTAAAGACAGGCAAGGACTGAATGCTAAAGAGAAGGTGAATATGTTTAATTAATATTATGTTTACAAGCACTACATGCTTATTTAGTGCCTATATCTCATACACTATATAAATCTAAGAACATGCATTACAATCAAATAAAGAGCTATATAAAACGAGATCACAATAACAAAATAGATTATGAGTTTTTTTATTTTTCCTTCCTTTTTTCCCCCTTCTTTTTTCTTCCTAGAAGCTTAATAGCACTTCAACATAACAAAGCTTTTCATATAACAGTGAGTAAAGTGATGGAATAATGTGGCAAGTTGAAAGTAACTAATGTGGAGCTAGAAATTATATTTCTCAAACAACTGGCATTTTTTCAAATGACTGCATGAATAGATGGGTTTTGAGAAATACTGAAAGGACTATGAGGCTGTCGGTTTACAAATCATGCATTCTATGACATTGGAGCCTGGTAAAGGTACAGCATTCTTCTGGTGTAGTATAAGTTGTAGAAATTGGTAACAAAACAGTGACGCAATAGCTGGGAGCAAAAGTTGCTAGAAATACAGCAACGAATTAAAAGTTCTTTATCGGGGCTTGAGTTATATAGAGGTTGGAAAGTCAAAACCTAAACCAAAATCTTTAAGGAAGATGCACAGTCGGATGATTGGTTGGGATCGGTTATAAACCGATGGCATTATAGGCTTTTAGTTGAACCTTTATAATGTGGCACTTTAGTCTAATTCCTACGATTATAGTAATTTTACCTCTTTGTGTTCCAGGGCTTGCTAGTATTCTTCCCCCAAGTTTGTGAAGTTATGAGTACTGAAAATCTTGAGGAGACTGAATGATGTATGTCTTTAAGAGACTGTAGGAGTCCGGGAGAAAAGGAATACGTTGCAGGGGGGTAGTATAGATACGTACCACTATAGAGTTCACTTACATGCAGAAGAAACATTTAAAGGATACTGGATGAAAGCTTGCATTTTACCATTTTTTGGACCCACCTTAAGGCGACAAAAAGAAAATAAACCACTTTTGGAACATTAAATATTAGGTTAGGTAAATCAAATTGACAGTATGGCAACACACCTGAAGGCTGTCATAGAGGAAAGTCAACATTTATATGTGTCTATTTCTTGTAGCTAGTTGAAGGCATTCATAAAGTTTTATTTTGCTTCTTTGGTGTTGGAGGCTGTGTATTTAATGCTGGTTTTGTATTAGAACACTACCCCACCAGATGTGCAGTAGCAAGCACCACCCAAATCCTGCCCAACACCCTTTACGTGATGTTTACTGTTCGTCTACTTCTAAATAAACATAAGTAGACCTCTGTCAGCCATATGAATATGTATGTAAAACAATGATTGCAAAACTATAGCTTAATATATAAATATATATGTCGAAGCTCAACACGGCGTCTTTACTGTTTATATGTCATTTTCATAGAAACACAGAGAAACAAGCTAGTGGAAAAGTAGTCGCTGTTAATTACATTAAAAAGCAGCAATGGAATGCAGTACATTCCAATTACTATGCTTACATCTTCATCCACACCTCTTTCAAGTGAAATATTGCAAATATAAATATATTGACATTACTTAATTGTTCAAAGCTAAAGGCTAAGAAAAAAGTTGTGCATGCCTCATGCACGAAATGTTTGCAAAGAAACGTGGGCAATTTAAATAAAGAAACATGGGGGGTGCAGGGGGGGCCTGCCCCCCTGCAAAAGCAATTACGGTGCAAAACTATTGTCAGGATTGTTGATACATGATTACAAAACAAAAAATAAATAAATACAATTAAAGCATGACATAACCAGGCCAACAAAAAGAGTATTTGGGGTGGTGCGGGGGGGGGGGTGTAAAGACTACCGTTGTTGGCTTTAATTTTTTTTTTTACGCTTAATATTATGTCAAGCTCTGCTTAACTTCTTGACACTGTGTAAATACTAAGTTTGTGCCCGGCTATGAAGTTTAATGATCTTCTTCGTCTTCTGTTTAATAAAACAGAAATCTTCCCCGATAATGACAGTTTTCTTAAGTATATTCACATACTGAGTACTCACTGTGTATATTCATGATGCCGCATCGAAATCTGCATGCCTTGTCAATCGGACATGATTACCATGGTATGTCACATGGCCTTCACCTGCCAATCACATTCACCACACCCATTTCTGCCAGTGGGGTACTGTTCTAATAGAAAGCCTTAATGCCTTGATGTTGGAAAAATAAAGTGTTCGGGTATTTCATCTGAAACTAAATTTTTTTTTGAATCAGGTAGGCACAGCATGGAGAGAGTTTTTTGCTTTTCTTGCTTGATTTGCAGTGGGAGTTTTTGGATGAAAATAATTTGCTGCCATTCCAAGTTAGGGTTGCCGCCTTTTCAGATGCCCAAAGTGGGACATTTTTTGTAGAAATGTCAGATTTTGCAAGGCAAAACATACCCAGGGCCAGTACAAAGGATAGAATTCCACTTTTTTGTGTAAATAAAAGCTTATTCTTGTAGCAGTTTAGTTGCTTATTCTGTTTCTTATAATATTTAGGTGTTTCAGATACAAAATAACTGTTTTATGCAACTATTAAAGAAAATATATGACAATTTTTGGCCTAAAATCTCAGGAAATTTGCCATTTTTTCAATTTTTTTGCAGGACACAACTGCCCAAAGAGGGACTGTTCCTCGTAAAGTGGGACAGGTGTTAACCCTATTCCAAGTGATGTATTTCCTTTTTGTAGCAGCCAATAGGATTTCGGGGATATCTTGATAATTAAGTTTAATATAGACCAGTCTTGGATCACCCAGTGAGCTCTTTCAGTAATTATCTGCTTTGCCTCAGGAGAATTTTCCAGTAAGAGACCGAGGATTAGGTGAATTGTCTCTAGGAGGTTTGATTGTTCAATTCGTTCAAGGATATCTCTTATAATGATATTGTTGCACCTGGATCTTGCCTCCAGATCTAAGATTTTTTGTTGCATTTCATGTAGGTGTTTTAAGTTAGATTCTGTTTCCTTCTGAAGCTGGTCTGGCTTGATCTCATTTTCTGAAACTTTTGCCTCCGTTTTCTCAACTTTGTTTGTAATTTGATTGAGTCTCCAAAGGTTTTCAGTTGATTGGCAAAGTTTTGTATGGCCAGTTGCAGTGGTTGACGAGTTAGTTTTAATTCTACAAGGTTTGTGAGATCAGCTTTATTTTTGCTCGCCATTTTATTTGATTCTTGTTGTTTTCCAGTTCTAGGTCTCCTAGATAAAGTATCTTTTTCTGGAGAAGCTATTGTCAAAAATTTGGTTTTAGTTGTATGAACGTCCATGTTATCAGGTTCACTTGACATCTTTACCCTTTCTTATTTCTTTAGTTTTAGGAAACTGGTAGCTGAGCCATGTGGTTGTAGTCAGGAAGAGAAATTTTGTTTTAATCCAAGTTAATCCTTCTCTCTTTAGATGTCAGAATCCGCTATTGCTTTATTGCATCCATTATGTTCCATTTGTTGGTAGGTTGATTATATTTTAAATGTGTAGATGAACTCTGTACCTAGATTGTTTAGGATATTTTGGAATTTTTGTCAGAGCTAAAGGGAAAGGGAGTGTTCATAGGTCAGCAGCCATCTTGTTCCTCCCAACAGATGCAGAATTCCTTCTGCTTTATTTTTTGGATTGGAAAAGAAGGTAGTTAGATGGACAGACTGATTTAGAGACAGCTTGAATCTAATTGAGTTCTGACTGAGAGTGCTACTGAAACAACTCAAGATATAAATTGATAAGTATATTTTTTGGAACTTCTTTCCAAAGTTCTACAGTATTGTAATTGCTTTTGCTTGATTGATTTAAGATCATATTTGCTGGCTTCTGATCTGTGTTGAAAGTGTTATTTTTCTGAGTTGATTTTCCCCCACCCTGCTCTCCCTATTGGTGTTTCTTTTTATACTTGGTGGCTTTGCAATTGCCCGCCCCTACTGTATATTTGATCTGTGACACTCCTCCAGGTCTAGTATCTTTAGCTCATTCTACCTAATACGGAGAGAAAAAAAATTTTTTTTTGCACTTTATTCATCTGCTTACTGTGTTTGTGTTTCTTCCTACTTTATTACTTATTTTGCTTTTGCTGCCTGTTCTTAAAAGTACTTAATAGCATTTATTCTGCTGCATTTGTTGCTGCTTGTTGGTAGCCGATTAAATTGTAACTGTTATTCTAAACCTTTGGATTATGCACTTGGGCTTTAAACCAGTTGTTTCACATTAGGAATGTATGTGGTCTGCAATGTTGTGGCAGGACAGGAAGCTTACATCCTTCTGAGTTGGGAGTTGCTGACTGAAGGCTTAGTGTCTGTTCTAAAGTGTATTATAGCAATAACCCACACCTGGGTGTGGGTAATGCTGGATTTACCCATGGTTGGGGTGGTTTGGTCAAGAGGGTGAAGCCAGAGTGGCTAAACAAAGCCAACCGTGGGTAAATCCAGCATTACCCACACCCAGGCGTATTGTTATTATAATGTCATTATTTAAGAAAAAAAAAATTACTTTTCTTAAATAATGGCATTGTATAATGCCTCGTTGCTGCCCTTCCGCAGCTGTCTGGTATTCTGCGGCAGTTCTGATGTACTGCGCATGCGTATGCCCACACAGTACATCAGAGCTGTGGGCAAAAGCAACGGAGAAAGCAAGATCTCCGTTGCTTTTTACAAACTGTTTTGCTATGTTAAATGGGTTTAACATAGCGAGACAGCTTTAAAAAAAGCAACAGAGAATCTTTGTTGCTTTTTTTAAAGCTGTCTCGCTATGTTAAACCCATTTAACATAGCGAGACAGTTTTGAAAAAAAGCAACAGAGAAAGCAAGATCTCCGTTGCTTTTTACAAACTGTCTCTCTATGTTAAAGGAGTTTAACATAGCGAGACAACTTTAAAAAAAGCAACGGAGAATCTCCGTTGCTTTCTTAAAGCTGTCTCGCTATGTTAAACTCGTTTAACATAGCGAGACAGTGTAAAGCAATGGAGATCTTGCGTTCTCCATTGCTGTAAAAAAAGAGTTATAGTAATGGAAAAAGTCCGGGTGACCGGACCTTTTTCCATTACTATAACTCAGATTTACAATGTGCACGCTGCCAATCAGCGTGAACATTTTTGAATATTAATGGGCGGTCTAATATCTTGTATAATAGTTCTGATTTAAGCACTTGGGCTTTGGGCCAGTTTTTTTACATTAAGAAGGTGTGGTCTGCACTCTTGTGGGAGGCTGGATTCTGCCCTTCTGAGCTAGGAATTTCTGGTCACAGGCTTATTGTGCCTGCTTATTTGAACTGTTTCTTTCTGAAATTGGTGCGCCTTGTTGTTGCAGCATAGACCAGATTCAGACCTTTGTTTGTATAACTTGAGCACTGACCCAGGCCATCTTTTTTTGGAGAAGGTTCCCCTGCACCCTAATGGCAGGAGTGTGCAGTTAGAACTTGTCTGTTTGAAGACTGCTGGAGCAGGGCTCAGTTTTGAGCTTTTTTCTGGTTAATTGGGTAAATTGTTTAAATCAGTTTGTTCGTTTTCTATTGTTTTATATATAAAAAACATTGCACTTTATTCATCTGCTTTTACTGTATTTGTGTTTCTTCCTACTTTATTACTAGGAGCGTTGACTACAACTCTGATCTGAGATATATAACAATAAGTATCCTTTTCTGTGCATTTAAAGCGTTTTTTTGATTGTATCTGCTTTATTTTCTGAAAAAAAAAATACTTGTTTCCCACCTTTCTAAGCTAGTATAGTCCAGTTTTCAGGTTAGTGCTGAATTCAGGGCTGTGTTACAAATCTCTGTGTTTGCCCATACCTTACTTGGATAGAAGGAAGTTTCTCTGTTCACCTGTGAGAGAGGGGAGCTTTGAGCAACCTGTCTCTGGAGGAGTGGCTTCAGCCCAGAAATTAGTAGTTTATTGGCCATTTTGAGTTAATTTCTCTCTCTTTCATTTCCCTGCTATAAAAAACGCATTTGCCCGGTTTTGCACGCCGGGCAGCGCCGGTTAGCTAGAGTATAACTATTCCCGGCTCCACAAAGTCTCCTCTTCAATTTTTCCCTTGGAACTAGACAAACTTTCAACTTAAGCACTCAAGCCATCCATTTCTCAGCCCGGCACTTGCTCAAAACTCAGCTTATAAACCCTAGCACTAGACCCCCCTATACTGTACAGGACAAGGCTCTCTATTCGACCTTACCAGCTATTCAGTAAAACAGTTCACTGTACCTCCACGCATGTCCAAAGGGCAGTTTCAGGTGTACTCTCCAGTCCAACTGGTGAATCTGGGCATTTTGAGGCAATGTTACAACTGCCTCAATTACACAGACAATCCTAGCCTCCTACCACCAAACACTAATACATGTGAGAGATGCAATTAAACAGCCAAACTGGAGACTAAGCTCTCTCAACCCAAGACTGGATCAGACAGTCAAGAGGAGAAGGGAAATACCTGCATCACACCACCAGTCTCACAGAGACCCATTAAACCAGCACTGGCAAAAAACACACATAAATACACAAAACCATACTCGGAGGCTCTAAATAAAAATCAGCAAAAGCAACAGAGACATCCAAAGCAGACATCCAAGCAACCTCCACCCCCCAACACAAACCATGAAACCCATACCTCACAAAACCAATGTGTCACGCAATCACAGCCCTTAAGGCAAAATAACATACCCAACATACTAGCAATAGGTGACTCTATAGTCAGGCACACTGACGTCCCACTCACTAGGCTGAATAAGGAGAAGGTTACTGTTAGCTTCCTGTCGGGTGCCAGGATCCGCCATATATCACAAGCACTCAGGTCACTCCAGAACAAGTACAAATACGACTCTGTCATTGTCCATGTTGGTGTGAATGACCTGAGCTGTACCTCCCTGGACTACATGAAAAGAGACATGGAATAGCTCTCTGATCACATAGCCCAGGTGGGTATGACCCTGACCCTGAGTAGCATCCTGCCCTCACCAAGAATGATACCATGGTATAAAGAAATAATTATCAATTTCAACAATTGGTTAAGTTTCTGGTGTCATTCAAAGGGGATCCAGTGTCTGTCCACCTGGGATGACATGCTCGACAAGCCATGCTGCTTCGCTAGAGATGGCTTGCACCTGTCACCATTAGACTTTCAAATACTGGCCAAGGCTTTTGCCACCCCCATAGTGCCTTTTTTAGGCAAGGCTCAAAAGACAAACCCACCACCGTAAATAGCACAAGTAACAAAAAACTGAGGGTAATGCTACTCAATGCCAGAAGTCTAAACTTCAAATGCACACACTCAAGGCAGTCCTCAGTATGGAGAAAATCGATATATGTGCAGTATAAGAAACCTGGTTTAAGGTTCCAGAGAGCATCCCAGAACTACCAGGCTACAACTCATACTATACATTTTTGGCCACAGAACCCAGACCGAAATACAAAAGGCAGGGGCGTATCCATATTCATCAAGGATACCCACACCTCTAGGTTAGTGGCACAGCACAATGCTTCAGAGATCATTCACGTGCAACTAACAACGGGCAAAACTGCAATTCAAATTGTAGCTTGCTACAGATCACCCACCATGTCCCAGGACCCCCATTCTGTGTTTCTGGAAACACTGGGAAACATAAAGGTCCTACCAAACACCCTAATATTGGGTGATTTCAATTACCCAAACATTGACTGGGAGAACTACTCAAGTACTAACTCCCTTGCCCAACATTTCCTAGAATTTATAAACACAAATACCCTGGATCAAGTGGTCAACACTCCCACCAGAGTTGACACCATACTGGACCTGGTCATCACCAACATGGGTGACATGTTCCACACCAGAGGTCAACCCCTCGCTGGTTAGATCTGACCATAAACAAATCACTTTGGATATCCACATTCCACCCCCACCCCGGACAAGAAAACCACCATGAAAAAACTTTCAAAAACAAACTTCACACTACTTAAGACCAAGGTGGAAAGTTTCAAAGCCCCCATGCTAAAGGATATTGCTGTCCAAGCTGCAAAATCCTTTACTAATGCATTCTATGGGCACCTACAAGAATGCATGGATCGTGCTATCCCAAGAAAAACCAAGACTCACTCTTCCAAGAAAAGGAAACCAGTCTGGTGGACCCCTGCTATAAACAAGCTATACAATAGAAGGAGGAAACTAGTACAGAAAAAGAGTAAAATCCCAAGAAGGGAAGACATCCCTGATCAGTATCAGCAAGAAACTACGATCCCTCATAAAATCATCCAAGGCGAGCTTCGAAAGAAAAATTGCCAAGGACTCCAAAGATAACCACAAGGCATTCTTTAGCTATGTCAAGAATCTAAGTGGCAATGCTCAGATCTGCTCAGAGTTAGTGCATAATGGCACAAAATACACTGAACCGACCGATATTGCCAACATCCTGGCAGACTGGTTCAGTGCAAACTTCACCACCCTCTCATCCCCAAAAGGGCCCATAACCATACCAGAAGAATATAGAGCCCAAGAAATCACAGACACTCAGGTTAAAACAGCCCTCTCCAAAGCCAAAAACACAGCATCAATGGGACCGGATGGTGTCCCAGGCTGCGTCCTACATGAGCTCAAAGACGAACTAGCCCCTCACCTAAACACACTGTTCAACCTCAGCCTCTCCACAGGCTACATACCCATAGAGTCGCACACAGCAATGGTTATTCCACTCCACAAAGGTGGAGCCACAACAGACTCCGGGAACTATCGCCCTATAAGCCTGACTAGCTTGGTCTGCAAGGCTATGGAGCGCATCATCATGGAACTCATCGGCTTTGTTAAGGGTAGATCATGCCTCCTAAACCTGGTGGACTTCTTTGAGACAGTTACCAAGGCTATAGAAGAGGGAAAGGTGGTACACATAGCCTACCAAAACCTCGCAAAGACATTCAACACCATTCCCCATTCTGGTATTATAGACAAGCTCACCAGCCTGAACATAAACCCCTATGTCACAAGATGGATTGCCAACTGGCTCATGGACAGAATCCACATGGTGAGAGTTGCGGGAGCTAGGTCCGACTCTAAACTGGTTACAAGTGGTGTTCCTCAGGGCTCAGTATCCTAGAACCCCTCCTGTTCAGCATATACTTCTCAGAGGTACAGGCAAGCACAGGAGGACTATGGCTGACCAAGTTCACAGACAACTGCAAACTACGGGCTATAACTGACTCTCTGGCTGACACAGACATCCTCTAAAAGGGTTTCACTGAGATGGATACCTGGTTTCAAAATTATGGCCTCAAGCTAAATGCCAAAAGGTGCATAGTCATCCCCTTTGGAAAAAACAAAGTACTCACGAGCTACCACATAGGTGGTAGTCCTCTAAATACGGAAGACATGGTGAGGGATCTGGGGACCCAGGTGGATAGTGGTCTCTCCTTTGATAATCACATTGCCAAAGTGGTTAGAAAATCCTTCTATGTGGCCCACCTAATCACAAAAGTGTTCGCATCCAGATCAAAAGAGGTCATTGTGCCCCTCTACTCATTACTCATCAGACCCATCATAGAGTACAATGCCCCATTTGCGATGTAACTTACAAGACACCTGCAACAGCTGGAAAGATCACAGAAGTACCTCACTAAGAGGATCACTGGCCTCAAACAGATGCCCTATGCAGCTCGACTGAAGAAACTCCAGCTGTACTCGGTTGCATACCACCTACTCAGAGGTGATCTCTGCCTGACATACAAGGGCATGTCCAACCCAGAACTGATGGACATGCTCCACCTAAAGAAAACCCTATCCCCTCGAGCCACATGCTCCAGGGATCTAAACCTCGCCACAACAATAAATAGGATATGCTGGATGGATAGATTCCTGTCTCAGAGACTTCCCATACTTTGGAACAAGATTCTAATCTACATTAGGCAGAGCTCCTCGCTAACACTCTTCAAGAGAAACCTTGACAAGTGGATGGGAAACAGAAAGTTTACCCCGGAGATCACTTCAGTGGCTCTGCTGGATAAGGGGGCAGCAAAAGCCAACACATTCTGGCTAGGCTTATAAATGCCTTCCGGTAGATAGCCTAGTTACCAACCTATGAACCTATGAATGTCTTTCAAAAAGGACTGGCTTAGCATACTGAAAATATTGCTTGGATGAATTTTTTTTTTCTGTCTTTCAGTCCTTCACATCTGTCAAATATCAACTCTTCCCATTTCCATTTAAGCTGTTTTATTCCTTCATTTACTGTATACTTTTCTGTATTATCAGAGTAGAGCAACATTATTTTTTCCATTATCAGACTCAAACACCGTTATGCTATTAGCCACACCAAAGCACCAGTTGTGCTACACTATCCACAAACTACACAATTAACCATGGCGTTAGGCCCCATGTGAAAGTAGCAGACTCCAAATCCGACTTCAGACCAGTGACAAGTGGAGTACCACAGGGTTCAGTCCTGGGTCCTCTCCTGTTTGGTATCTACTTCTCTGAAGTACAGGCTAATACAGAAGGTCTTTGGCTAACGAAGTTTGCAGATGACTGTAAACTAGGAACCATAATCAAAACTCCTAATGATGTGGACATCCTACAAAAAGGCCTCACTGAGACAGACGCCTGGTGTCAAAGACATGGCCTCAAGCTCAATGCCAAA
Organism: Protopterus annectens; assembly: GCF_019279795.1. Classification (NCBI taxonomy): domain Eukaryota; kingdom Metazoa; phylum Chordata; order Ceratodontiformes; family Protopteridae; genus Protopterus; species Protopterus annectens. The sequence goes on from NC_056725.1 coordinate 1,353,435,015, forward strand.
AAGTGCATTGTCATCCCCTTTGGTAAAAACTCTGTACCCATGAGCTACCACATAGGTGGTAGTCTACTTAACACTGAAAGTGTGATAAGAGACCTTGGGACACAGGTGGACAGTAGCATCTCCTTTGATAATCACATTGCCACAGTAGTCAGGAAATCCTTCTACGTGGCACACCTCATCACAAAAAGTTTCTCATCCAGAAAAAAAGAGGACATTTTTCCCCTCTACTCATCATTCATTAGATCCATTATAGAGTACAACGCCCCTTTTGGTATGTAACTCAGAAGACATCTACAACAACCGGAAAGGCCGCACAAATACTTCACAAAGAGGATTACCGGCCTCAAACAGATGCCCTATGCAGACCGTCTCAAAACACTCCAGCTTTACTCCATCGCATATCGCCTACTCAGAGGTGATCTCTGCCTAACATACAAAGCTATGTCAAACCCAGAGCTGTTGGACATGCTCCACTTAAATAAATCCCAATCCCTCCGAGCTACATGCTCTAGGGACCTAAGCCTTGTCACCGCAATAAACATAACATGCCAGAGGGGTAGATTCCTATCCCAGAGACTTTCCATACTCTGGAATAAACTACCTATCTATATCAAACAAAGCTCCTCATTAGCACTCTTGAAGAAAAATCTTGATGATTGGATGGGAAATAGGAAATTCACCCCGGGGATCACCTCTGTGGCTCTGCTCGACAGTGGCACAGGAAAATAATGTTCTTGGGTGGCAAAAGCCAGGGTACATTTTTGGCTGGGCTTGTATAGGCCTACCTATGAACCAAAAATATCAGCCATCCAAGCATATGAATGCTTAGAATGAATAGATATAAAACTGCTGTACATTCTTCAATTTATTTTTCTACCTTGAAGTGGGCAAATGCCTCTCTTCATTCAGCAGGCTTTCATTTTGTCTATTACCAAAGCAACTTAACTTGTTTCCTTAATAAGTAGTATTCATTAGTTTGGCCACTGCACATATGCTAAACCAGGCTTGGCTACACGACTACCAATTGTAAAGAAGACTTCTTATGTCTCAGCCTTCTTTAAAAATGTCTCTTTACTGTCTTTCTACATTTTGTATGATTCTACAGTTTTAGAAAATGTACTTATGAAAGGGGTAGACATTGCTTCTTTCTTTTTTGTCTGTGGAATGATGATACATTTTCTACATTTGTGTTTCTTTTCCAAAGACCATAATGGCAAACTGGAATGTAACTCTGTATTTTTGGAGGTGAGACAAAATTAACTATTTTGATTCTCTGCCTTCTACACTTACCTTAATCTGTTTATTTTCTCCAAGGGGGAAATATCTTCGAATAGAAAAAAAGTCCAAAATCAGAAACGTCAGAACTTCCATGTAAGTATCTGACAAATCAGAAGTAACTAAAAAGACCCTAAATAAAAACCCAGCAAAGCTAAAGTCTTCACTGTAAAACACACTGAACCTCCTGCAGTGGAGGCCCACAGGATATCTGCAAATTACACCTTAAGAATATAACAATGTTTCATCTACATGGGTTCTGAATGCCCATGACATTTTACTTTCACTTTTTTTTTCATTTTGACTGTTGCATCCAGGCCACTGTCATTTGTGCTGCATGACTTGTTTTATTAGAATTATCTTCCTTTCTTGGACTAATATGGTACACTTCTTACTGTCCTACTCATAAGCAAGGGTACACTGGTAGGTCTCTGTGAAGAGAAGATCCCAGTTATGTACCATTCACCATAATGCTAATAGCTCCTTAAATTACATAAGATGTTTATTTATTTACATTTGTTGACCAGGAGTGTCCGACTGGACGTAGGTCCATTTTCAGCGGAGGCCCGGGGAGAAAAGCTCCACAGTTAAAATAAACAGACAGTAGTTACATTGGATTACATAGCGATTAACAATTTAACATAGCAATTACTTACAACATATTTACAGATGAAGAACATAATACATCAGTAGACAACTAGAATCTTTATCTGTGAAGTACATAACAGATATTAACAAATGTTACAATAAGATGTTCCTGCTGTATAATAAGTACTAGGCTTATGAGCATCTGAGCTTGCTATAATCAAGGTAGTTAGTAGAGTGGAAAGAAAGGTAGTGGTTGGATGGGGTGGGTGATATTAGAGTGGGAGTTGCAAGGGCATAGCCAGCATGTTTTTAGGTGCGCTTTTAGTAAAGTTTTGAAGTGGGTGCATGATGGTATGGAGGTAATTGTGAGTGGGAGGGAGTTCCATAATCTGGCTATGGTGCAAGAGAATAGTGCTTCACCAGCAGAGTTATTGGCTTTAGTGATCTGCAAGTGATTTTTGTTGCTGGATCTTAGTGGTCTGGTGGTGCGATAGGGTTGGAGTAGATTCTGGAGGGATGGGACATTTAGTGGATGGTTTACTAGTTTGTGGGCGAGTGAGAGTTGATACCATTGAAGGAGGTGAGGGAGTTCAAGCCAGCCCAGTTCAGCAAGTGAGAGATAGTGGTGACTACGGTAGGATGCCCCTGTGGCGGATTTGGCGATTTTGTTGTAGCAGGTCTCTAGCTTGTGTAGATCGCATTGCCTTAGGTTGGTATATATTGTAGAGGCATAAAGTAGGGTGGAGATAAGGTGGGAATTTGCTATTGAAATCTTTGCTGCTTTGGTGAGAAGTTGCTTATTTCTGTATAATGCTCCTATTTTTTGTGGACTTTTTTTATGGTCATGGATATGTGAATGTCAAATTTTAGTTTATTGTCTATTTCCACTCCTAGCAATTTGGTGTGTTCAGTTGGGTATATAGTGGTGTTGTCTTTTGCTGTGATGTTAAAGTGAGAGTTGTTTTGAGTATGTTTGGTGGTTTAGAAGATGAGTAGTTTGATTTTGTTTGGGTTGAGTATTAATTGAGCATCGGATAACCAAGTTTCAACAGAGGAAAAGGCTTCCTGTGTGACATTTTGCAGTTTGGGTAGGGACTGGGCTAAGCAGATGATGGTTGAGTCATCTGTGTATTGTATGTGTGCCATGTTTGGTGGCAAAGGCTAGATTATTGGTGAAAACAGAGAAGAGTAGGGGTCCAAGGATGGATCCTTGGGGAACCCCTATGGAGACAGGTAGTTGGGGAGATATGTCATTCTGCCATACAACGGATTGTTGGCGGTCAGACAGGTAACTCTAAAACCAGTTGGTGACTGATTGAGAGAAGGATAGGTTATTGAGGACAGAGATAAGTTGTGTGGGACCATGTCAAATGCTTTAGATAGGTCTAAGAAAGTAGCAGAGGAGAGATAGCCACTGTTTTTATGCTGAAGGATAGTGTTAGTAAAGGAGAGTAAGGCAGTGGTGGTGCTATGGCTTGGTTGGAATCCATGCTGAGTATTGGAAAGGAGGTTGTTAGTAAGGAGGTAATCTGAGACCTGAGAGTGTTATGCACCTCTCTAGTATTTTGGAGAGTGGAGAGAGAATAGCTATGGGGCGGTAACTGGTTAGTTCTGTGGAGGGTCCGCCTTTGTGGAGGGAAATTATATGTGATACTTTCCACAGTGTGGGAATGTAATTTTCTGACAGAGATCGGTTAATCAAGATGGATACTGGGTAGACCAGAGCATCAGCTGTGATTTGTAGGTATTCACTTGGGAGGTTGTCTGCTGCTAATTTGGTGAGCTTAAGTTTAGTTAAGAGTTTTTTTTAATGTTGGAGGTAGGTACAGGAGAAAAAGAGAAGGCAGTGGGGAGATTACTAGTTGGAGGGGAGGGGGGTTGTGTTGTTTAGCTAGTGATAGTATGGTTTGTGTGAAGTGTGTGTTGAATGAGGTAGCAATATTTTCAGAGGAGTGAGGGATGTTAGGAGGAGGGGTACTGACTTTACCTGGGTGGAGGATGGAGTTTATGGAGGACCAGAATTGTTTGGGGCTGTGTTGTGAGGAGTCTAGGGCAGACTGGTAGTATTGGAATTTGTCCTGTTTTATTAGCTTTTTGACTCTATTGCGTAGTTCTAGGAATTTCTGTCTAGTTGAGGGGGTTTTGGTTTTGCGCCAGTGCTCCCAGGCTTTATCCCTGTTTTCATTTCTGACTTAGTGGTTTTCTGTAGCCATGGGGAGGGTTGTGCTTTGGTTCTGGAAAGTCTTATGGGGGCATGGTAATTAAGGATGCTCATGTTTGTCACTCTATGAACATCTCTTATCCCACCTTCCATTATGATACTGTGTGTGTGTGTGTGTGTGTGTGTGTGTGTGTGTGTGTGTGTATATATATATATATATATATATATATATATATATATATACACACACACACACACACACACACATATATAATATGGATCTACTTCTATTTACTGAAATCCCACTTAGTCGAACGACAAAACAATGAGATGACATTGCCAACAATTTACTTTAATGAACACCCAGATCACCATAATTTAACTCCTGGAAACTAACCACTTGGCCACTATGGTGAACTTTGCCCTTTTCTCCACCATAGTGCGATCTCAGAGTTGGTATATTTATTAGGGGGTGGGACAAAGCCCTCCATTTGGGTGGGTTTGATTTGCTTTGGTTTCTTTTTAAAGTGTTGGTGTCCAAGTGGTTAGTTTCCCAGAGTTAAACTACAGTGATCTGGCTGTTCATTAAAGTACATTTTTGGCAATGGCGTCTTTTCGTTTCATCATTCGACTAAGTGGGATTTCCGAAAACAGAAGTAGATCTACACACACACGTGTGTGTGTGTGTGTGTGTATATATATATATATATATATATATATATATATATATATATATATGTGTGTGTGTGTGTGTGTGTGTGTGTGTGTGTATAGTAATGAGGTTTACCCCTTACCCCTTAATTATATGAGCTCCAATAAGATGTGCCTCTTTTCCAAAGAAGTTTGATTTCACTTTCAACAGACTCTTTGTTTCCAACGGTTATATTAAGTTGATCAGATGAATACTAAAGTTCCTGTTGTTGGTTACACAACCTCAGACACAAGATAACATATATGTATTAATTCTCTCTCAATTTTAATCCTGTTTTATTAAACTAAAGACAATGCCTCTAGATTCATAAATACAAAAAATGTTTAATAAAGGTTCTTCATTTTTATGATATAATGGACAGATTTCTCGAGAACCTTCTGTTCAGCTTGCGATGAAAGTGTTAAACTTGGATTAATTTTTTTTGTTTGCATTTTCATGTCCAGTGGTATGGTTTTTGTTTAATGTGTTCATATATGCTAGTCACATTTTTCTATGCTTTTTAGCTGTCCCTGTTTTATGCTTGAGAATATGGAAATGTTTGCTTGAATTAATATTATACTTTAGATTATACTACAGCAAAAGATAACTGAACTGGAACAGGCAGTGGCAGGCTGAAATCCAAGTATTCTAATCAATGAATTGCTGGCTGCCTGTATGCTTTTACATCTATATATAAACATATGTATATACATATATTATTTTTCAGCTTTCTTTTGTGCCTTGGTTGTATCTTGATTAATACACACACACGCGTACTTGTGCAGCTTTACTACTCTGTTTTTTATGTAATTTTCCTATTCAGTACATTTGCTTAATTTCCTTTTAGCACCGTTGTATCATGGTTAACTGGCAACTTCCTTATCCTTGTTTTGAACTTGGTGGTAATAATGTTAATGAATGAAAGATAACCATTTTAAAGGTTTCCTACAAGACACACATGTTCATATCCTTTGAATGGTTTAATAAAACAACATTTGCTGGCAGCATTTGACATACTCCACGCATTACATTATTATTCTGGTGTTTTACAATTTCTACTATTTTTTTTTCTTTCATTATATCTGTGTGAAATAAGTTGCAGCTACACCCCCACCTGTAAAGGCTCCTTTACATTTATAGAGTCATATGGGTGGATTTGTTTTTTGTATTCTGCCTAGAATAATCATATTTGTTTTTTTGCATTCTGTCTAGAATAATCATATTTTTGTACATTTTCTTCCCCTGCCTGTCAGCTATCTTCTCCGTTATCTTTTGCTTGTGACTGCGACCAATGGGAGGGGCCATCAAACAATTATGACTTGTGTACCTTCAGTTGTACCTTTGTTGTAGAAGCAGGTATCATGAGATATGCCAGGCTGCCTTTCTGGCCTATTCCTGATGATACAGATTCCACTCTGCTATATGCTCTTTTAGAATAATAACCCAAATCCTGACTGCAGCCTTGCACACATATTCCCACAATACTGGTTCTGCACTGTAAACACACTTCTGTAAGTGCTCCTAATCTTGGGTAGTGAACACAAACATGACGCTTTACAGGTCCTTGTGTTTTGGTCCTTCATACTGTTCTACAAGGACAATTGGTACCCCTCAGGTATCAGCAATGTAATGGACTGGTCTGCTTCCCTCCCTTCAGGACGGCTGACCCAAAACTGGCTGCTCACTTTGTTTCAAGCCAGCTTCTCCTATGTTCAGCTCACTAGTCAGCCCCAGGACATATGGCTCTCAGTCAGGCCTTTATCCCTCTGTTTTAAGGAACCAGCTGGCAGCAGTCAGATTATTAAAGTTAACCACCATTATTAGTTTAACCAGTTGTTTTACAACATTCTGGTATAGCTTACTGAAACCAGAAATAGTAAGTAGCATTTAGCTGAGGGCAATTTGCATAAGTCATTCAATCAAGTCCGACTGAATGTGAAGGCTTTACCCACTCCTCACATGTGCAGCTTCATTCAAAACTCACATCAGCAGCCAACTCTAAAATTAATCCAGGCACAGAAATGTGTCACATAACTAACAAAAGTATAAAACATGCTCAGCTGATTGTCTTTTCAGCTGTGTACCCACCAAAATGTCCTTCACTGCCTTTCATTTCAGTCAACCACAACACTGCTGTTTCAAAAAATTCACCAAACAATTGCCTCTATGCATTATCAATGGGGGACTGTTTTATTGCATGTTTTTCCCCATAGCGTCCCATAGAGTGTTAGGCATATCCAGAGGTGTTTTTTTTTTTTTTTGTTTTGTTTTTTTACCATTACTAAAATTCACTTTCTGTTTCTGGAAAGTTTATTTAGTAAGGGGTTTAGTTTTGTCTCTTTTAGCTTGGGGAGAGAAATCAAAAAGCTATATCAAAGTTCATGTTAATTTACAACTGATCTAATTCTAGACATTTGTGGGCTTTCAAATTCTCTCTTTTCTGTTAGTAAATTATCATTTCTGTCTTTATAAGGTCTAGACATGCTGTCTTTTGAAGAGGAAACAAATGAATAAAAGCAATACCCTTTGCTCCCTCCACCTTTTGCCCCACACATTTCAGCAAGTAATGTGCACTGCTTCCCTTTTAGACATCATGATAGTAACAATGTTGCAGAAACACTGCATGCAATGAAAGCTACAGAAGAGTAACTTAAGTAAACATTCTATCAATGTTAGATGTTATTTTACACAGTTCTTATTGCAGCAATCAGTGTATTTCCTGAAACTGATGACCACATATGTATGGAAGTCTAAACATTATATTGTAGTGATATGGATAAAAATATGAAATATTTGTACAGTAGCAGATTCCTGTAGCAGGCAAATTATGTTTTTCTTCAATTCAATTTTACTTTATCTCCACAATACTACATACAATACATACAAGTGGGGACAGACCTCTTATAAAAAGAAAGTTCAAACTGTTTAGGCTTTGAATTCTGTTGATCAGACCAACTGTCTGCTAATGATCATTTATTTATTTGATATTTGGTAACCAGGATAGTCCAACTGGGCAGAGATTGTCTATTTTCAGTGGAGCCCTGAGGAGAAAAGCTTCACAAATATACATATAACAGCAACAACATACCAAATTACAAATGAGGATAACTTAACACTTCAGAGAAAAATACAAAAAAAAGGTAGAAAAAACAGCAACAACATACTAAAGTTATAAATTAGGATACGTTGCCATCTCAGAGAGAAAAATACATAAACAGGTAAAGCATATTACACTGAAGATGAAGTTAAAAATTAAATAACAAGATTCTTTTAAGGTAGAAGATGCTGGCTGGAAATGGATAAAGAATTAAAGTAGTAGTTGAGAGGAAAATGGTATAAGGTTAAAAGATAGGTTTTGGAGTGTTTGAGGTATAGGAAACAAAAGAATAGGAGGGAGAAGAACATGAGCATATCCAACATTTAGAAAGATGTTCCTTAAGGAAAGTCTTGAAGATTGGGTAGAGACTTGACTGACAGATACTGGCAGGCTAGTCCAGATGTTGGCAGCACAGTAAAAGTAGAGGGAGAGTCCTACGTTTGACTTTAGTGGTTTGTAAATAGACCAAAGTGGTTTGTGAGAACAGCATTGTTCCCACTGGGAAGTATAGCGTTGTAGTAGGGCAGAGTTAGTTGGGGAGACTCAGGGGTTGTAAAGTATTTTGTGAGTTAGTAGTAGCTGATTAAGCTGGTGTGGAAATTTAAGCCAGCTTAGTTTTTTAATGAATAGGCAGTGGTGTGACTTGCAAGGTTGTCCTGTAGCAAATGTAACAATTCTGCTCTAACATTGACTTCATTTGTTTTCAAGAGAGGAATTTAGACTAGTAAGAACAAAGCAGGCATAGAGAGGGGAAGGTAAGAGGTACGCTGTGGCAAGTTTAGCTTTAGAAGAGTTAGGAACTGTTTAGCTCTGTATAATATGCCTAGTTTTTGGTGGGTTAGTTTGATGGTATTTAATATGCAGATCAAATCTGAGATCATTGTCTAGATTGACACCTAACAGTTTAGAATGAGGAACAACTTCAATTTTTCAATGTTTAATTATGTTACTTTCAAGTTTAGTTTGTCTACAGAATGTTGTTTGGAAAAAATAATAGGAGTTTTGAGTTCTTGGGATTTAATAAAAATTGGTTGTTGGTAAGCAGTTTTCAATGGAGGTAAAGACATATTTTGTGGTAAGCTTTGCAGTTGAGTAGGTTTGCTGGAGGAGCAGATTAGAGTAGAGTCGTCAGCATATAAGACTAGCTTGTTTGGATGCATGTGAAAGATTAATGAAAATGTTAAACAGGAGAGGGCCTAGGACTGAGTCCTGTGGAATAGCAATATTGACAGGTAAATAAGGGGATTGAATGGAGCCCCATTTAACAGACTGGTGTCTATTGGATAAATAACTGATGAACCATGATATAGTATTGTCGGTAAAGCCAAGGAGAGAAAGTTGTGATAAGAGTTTGGGATGAGAAACATTATCAAAAGCTTTAGAGAAATCAAGGAAGATGGTTGAGACAAAATTGCCTCTTTCTCTGGCTTTATTAACTGTATCAGTGAAGGTTAAGAGAGCTGTAGTGGTACTATGTGCAAGTCAGAATCCATGCTGAGAGGAAGAGAGAAATTTATTTTCACTCACGTGTTTAAGGAGTTGTTTGTAGACACATTTTTGAGAATTTAGGAAAGTGGTGATATTATAGCAATAGTTCTGTAGTTAGATAGTTTTGTTGAGTTCCTACCCTTGTGAAGTGGAATAATAAAGAACTTTTTTCAAAGGGTAGGGACATATGATTGATCTACTGATGAGTATAGTCCTGAGGTATGCTATAGAAGCAGCAGCATTTTTTAGAAATTTGTTGGGGAGATTATCAGAGGAAGAAGAGCAGGGTTTGAGAATACTAAGGAAATTTTTAATGGGTGATGCAGGAACAGGTTTGGGAGAGAAAATAGGCCGAGAGGGGGAGATAGAGGATAGTAGAAGTATATGAGAAACTGTGATGGTTGCAATACTTTCTATGAAATATATATTAAACTGGGAGGCAATGTCAGTGTTGGTATCATTTGTAGAAGGTTGTGACATAGAATTTGTGCCAAGGTAGAGTATTATTTGGTAGTTTGCAATAAAAACTTAGGGTTGGATTTTATTGATATGTTAAGGGTCTAAATAATACAGTTTTTTATCTTTTCTTACATATTTTTCAACATATTTTGCAGTTCTTTATAGTACGATAAATTAGTAAGGGATTTATTTTTCATGTAAGTTTTCCAGGCCTTATCTCTGTTGCGTATCATGGTTAATGTGTGTGATGAGGGTCAAGGGGAGAGATTATATTTGGTTCTTTTTTTTCCTAGAAGGAGCTAAGCTGTTTAATATGTTTAGAAATATTGAGTTGAAGTTATCTACTGCTTCATCAAGAGGTATGTATTTAAGGATAGACCAATTTATAGAACTCAGAATATTGATGAAGATAAGTGGGTTGAAGTTAGGACAAAAAGGGTTTTATAAGTGTGTTGTTTGTACAGCTGAGAGAGAAGTCTGGTGGTAGTGGTAGGCTGATGATCACTAAGAGCATCAGGGAGTACTGCTGATCCTATATAGTTTGGGTGGGATACTAAAATCCAGTCAATGGTTGAATCACTGAAGTTGGATTTTTGGTATTAGTGGGATGATGTATTAGTTGGGAAAAGCCAAACAGGTTGATACCATCACTGGGGAATGTGTGAAGAGTTTCAGCCAATTAATATTAACATCATCTAGGATTATGGTTTCATGAGAAAAATTGGAGGAAACCCAGGATAATATATTTTCTAGAAAAGATAAACTGATGCCAGTGGGATATAGAGAGGGATTATAGTAAGGTTTTAGCGTTTGTTTATCTTAAGGTTAGAGATTAGTAGTTCAGCATTACTGAAATTAAGAATAGGATGGCTGTGAGAGGTAAGTGTGTGATGGGTAGGGTAAATTATGGCAATTCCCCCATCTTTTTTACTTAGACTGTTCTTAGCATGTTAAATCCTGGGGAAGTACTTCAGAATCTTTAATGTGAAGTTTGAGCCAAGTTTCAGAGATTACAAGTATATCAGGAGAATATAGGGTTATCCAGGCATAGAGCTCATTGATTTTTATTACATACGCTATGTATATTTATGGAGAAGAATTTCAGTTTGTTGAGTTGTGATGATATATGACTAGAGGAAGGAGGGGTAGTGTTATTTGGACCTGGATTGGGGTGAATGTCCCTGCAAAGTAACAGATTATAGAACAGCTCAGAGATACTGATTTGGGTTGTGGGGCTGTAGGAAATGAGTTTGGCTTTTGGTGGATGAATAGGGTAATAGAGAATTTTGAGTTTAGTGAAGAGTAAAGGGGACATTTTAAAGAGGCTAGGCGTATAATGAGGAGAGTGGTGGTGCACAGTGGATGTGGAGGTAGGAGAGATTAGTCTGGGTGGGATAGGGATAAGGTAGGATGACAGATGGGAGAGTGAGAAAAGGAGTAAAGTGAGGAGACTTAGGAGTAGCATGGTGAACTAAGAAGGTAAGTAATGTAGTCTATTAGAAATTTGAGGGATTAATGAAGAGTTGGAGAAGTGCAGAAAAAGTATAGTTAAGCAGAGTATTGATAGATTTTAGGTGCACTTAAGGAGAAAGGAGTTGTCAGTGCACTGGGAAAATGTGCTGAGGTAAGCAACAGTAGAGTATGACAGAGTATAACAGAATAAAAGTACTATGAACTTAAGTGGTATTGAAGGAAGTGGTAGTAGTGTGTGACAGAAAAATGTAACTTTGCAGAGTACTGGAAAGAAAATTGGATAGGAGCTATAAGATTAACTATGGTACTAGAATTTCCAGTATCTGCACTGTTTAGAAGCTAGTGATAATATAAAGGAGTTAGATGGAGGTGCAGGTAGATTGAAAGAAGGTATAGGAAGGTTGTTAGGGGATTAGGAGAAGATGTAGAGTGTTGTAGTAAGAGTATTAAAAGTGAGGTATAGGAAGCATAAGATAAGAATGAAAGTTAATATATGGTGTTAAAGACAGATGCTGAAAGTGGATGTAAGGCATAAGGTTTGAGAAGTGTGAGTAGTGCAAGATGCCATATGTTTAATAGGGTAGAGAAAGTGAGGTAGGATGAGGAAAGGGGGGAGTGGTCAGGATAAAGTGATGGTGAGAAGTGCACGGAAGTGATATCAGCAGGGGAGTGGCTTGCTAAGTATAAATGTAGGAATACTGAGCAGGCAAATGGAGTAGGTAGAAACGAGGTGAGTCATACAGAAAAAACTATCTGCAAAAAAGTAACGATTTGTAATAATTTTTCAGATTTTGGATTGTAATCACATTTCACATCACCAAGTTTGCTAATTAACACAAACAAAAGACTGTCTGGACAACATAATATTACTGCACCTAAGAAATTCAAGTGAAACTGCATGCACTTTAGGAAAATATTTTCACAAATATGTTGGCTTTCAAAAATTATTCAGATAACCTGATAACTGCTTACCAAAAACAGATTTTCAGATGGAGACCCTGATTTTATGTCTGTTATGAAAAACTCCTGACAGGCAATGACTCTCTATAGTTCTGCTATTTTATCTGAGTCATAGAAGGTGATGATCAGGTCTCTGATTATAACCACTTCATTATGTTCAAGAAAAGGATGCCAAAAAATTCACCTCAAGAGTGAGTCCACGTCGAGAACAAATAATAATGGGTTATGATCAGTGAGACCCGATCATAATTCTTTGCAATGCATGGACCTTTATCTAAATCCATGCACTACTATTTGCAGAAAAAAAAAAACAGTGTTTTACTGACTTTAAAAGTCAGTAAAGCACTTACTGAATGCTGTTCCCCATAGACAGCAAGTAAATATAATTGCAGGAAAATGTCAGGGACAGTATTTAAATGCTGCTCTAATTTAAACATACAGAATGACATCTGCAAACTTTTGTGGATGTATGAGGATAGATATTCGGAGAACACCGAGAGTGAAGGAACATCCCTTCCTGATACAGAACTATAACATCACTTAGGAGTAAGTTCAACAAATGTTATACACCTTTGAAAGGGCTGTTATGGTCAGGTTTTGCACTACAGAAGCAAGTAACTGGCTTATCTTTTTTTCAGATTTTAAAGCGTAATCAGGGTGTTCAATGCAATACGATCAAATTAGACACCTTATTCTGCATGCCTCATTTCCCATCCTTCTTCCATGTGTAGCTGGTCATGCCATGTTCTTAATCCTTTCTAGTCAATATACATTTTACATGTCAGTATTATTTTGTTTTTTCTTCAGTTTATTACTCCTGCTGCTTGCCAACCACCAGCCCCTCCTTCATTCTAGTTACCCATTTGTTCCCTTCACCATAAGACAGACAACTGAGAAGGGTTATCATTTAGGTAAACATCAGGGGACAATCAAAGTTTTTCCTCCCCAGCCCTAAATGTACAAAATTAATACATCTAACCACTATCTTCTCTGCTCAACTCGAGACTCCTCAAACAGCTAAATGTTGCTGCAGAGCGCAAGTTGTTGTGTAGTTCAGCTTTTCCCGGTTAGGGGTCGCCACAGTGGAACTCCGGTCCGCTAATGATTGGCAGTAGATTTTTACGTGCCGAGTTGCCAGCCCTGATGCATGTCTCCACGCAGAAGACACTCTAGCTGAGAATTGAACAGGACAACGTCTTACTGTGAGGCGACAACGCTGCCGCAACACCACCACCGCAGTACTTTTACTTAAACTGTAAATTGAATAGTTTGGCTTACAAGTGGTGCTCACCATGCTGCAGAGCTTATAATGGTGTCATATTTTAAGGCTAAATGACAGTATTATAAACCTCATGTCTCTGTCTGCCTTGTTAAGTGACTAAAGTTTTTAATATTTTATTTTTATATTCTATTTTTTATTTATAAGGCAACTAGGTCGTGACTGTTTAAGGGACTAAGTAGTCCTAATCACTTATCTGTAAATCAAATCAACACAACAGAAACAGAATAAGGAAGGTGTTCTGCTGTCAGGTGTGGAATTGCACTTGTTGAAGTAACTATGGGCCAGATTGACTAACTGTTGCTGAGCTTTGGTAAATGAAATTGCACAATGAGTGGCCATGCACAGGTTGCATGTAATTCAGAACAACAAGTCAAAGATCTGGGCAGCTCAAAAAGCTCAGTTCATCATGGTACATTCTAATGATTGTAAAATCAGTAGATGTGTATGCTAATGAGGCAAGCAAAATGGAAAAGTGATTAAAAAAGAATAAATGCCATGCAATGGAGCTGCACCCACTGTACATTGGTGCACTGCCAAATGCTTATGTTCATAATGAGTAAATTTGTAAGTAATGTTAGGGCTTACCATAGCTTTAGCAAATGTGTATTTGCAACAGGCTTGTATTGCTGCAACCATGGATGACAGTGCATGACATCACCCCCATAGGAACACGAACATCCGACTGGGCTTAACATTTCATGGATTCCATGACATTGGCATAGAGGGCCAGTATCATGTTGATAGGGACACCATTCAAGATGTAGAATCTGTCAGCCTCATCTGCAGCCCTGTGGGATTTGTGGAGTACCTATCAAGGTGCATACTAAGGTACACGTCACTTTACAGGAATCTTTCAGTGACCTAATAGGGGGACACAGTGGGGGTATCTCAGGGATCTGCCTCAAGAATACTCCTTCCAAATGCCCTAGGGACTCTGATTCCTCTGAAGAAAAGTAAGACTCTGGTGAGGAGTCATTGTCTTACTCCTCTCAGATCCACTCTCCCCTTGCCTTGGGGTCTAAGGAAGAGGATTATCTTTCTCCTGACTCCCCAATGGTGGAATTGTCTTTTAGGGATATGGTGTTTCATAAAGTGAAATAGTTCCAGGTTTCTGATGTTCAAAAAAGCTACGATAAACTCTTGCAAACAGACTCTTTTTGGCCTTTTGTAGTCCCTTCCATGCTGGCTGCCCTCCTTGATACTTTCACTGAAGCTTCTCAGGCCTCTCACTCTTAACCTCCTGCCCCTAGGAAATCAAACAGGTTCTATAAAGTTCATGAAGCTCAACAGTTTTTATATAAAAGGCCTTTGCCTGATCCTGCTGTTACTTTTGTAATCAGTGATACACCATCCAAGCTGCTGTCTTCTAAGCTTTTACCTTCGAAGGACAGTTGTGCCATGGACAGTTATAGGAAAAAGGTATATACCTCTTCTACCTTAGCCTTCAGGGCTATTATTTACTGGACCTATATGACTAGGTATGTCCTAGCTGTTCTTTCCCAACTTGATATGGTTGATTTGGCGGAAAAGACTTCTGCCCTTTACCTTTTGAGCTCTGCTTCTCAGGTGACTCATCATTCTCTTAAATGTAACTATGATGCTATTGAGGCCTCCACTAGAATAGCAGTGTCTGTATCTACTATGAGGAGGTGTTCCTGCTTAAAACTCCAGGCTCTGCCTGAAGACATCAAGGTTATATTATTGGATTCTTGACAACCAGAATCTCTTTGGCACTCCTGCTGCTGAATTATTTAAAACCCTTCAGGTTATGGGCAAAATTATGCAGGACTTGAAACAAATCTTTGTTTCTTCTCTTCTTAAGCTTCAGACAAAGTAGCATTCATATCTTTCTTTTGTTCATAAGAAGCTTAAACAGCCTGCTAGGGAAAGAGGGTTTCTAGGAGACTTTTTCCAGACAAGCATTCTCAGTGTGCTGAGAGTCAAAAGCCTTCTTTCCCCTGAGAAATCTGCTTATACTTCATATTTAGTCTCTCCTACTCCTTGGCCAGATTCCAATGTCCCTCAGGTTAACTCTTTCTTTTTCTGATTTCAGCAGATAACCACAGATGCTTGGGTACTTTCTATTATCAAAAATGGTTATTTTATGGATTGGAAGTCTCTTCCTCCATTCTCAAGACTTCCTCAGCTTCCTCCTTGCCCTCTCCCTCATTTTCCTTTTGTTCTGCAGGATCTGATGGCATAGGAAACCATCCAACCTGTCCCATTGTCTCACCAGGGAACAGATTTTTATTCCAGGATGTTTCTGGTTCCTAGGGAGGATGGGTCACGGAGGCTCATTCTAGACCTGTCTTTTCTCAACACTTTTCTCGGCCTTCTTTCAGAATGTTGTCTCTTCAGACACTTTTTCCTCAGTTGCTTCCTCAAGCTTTTCTGATATCACTGGATTTCAAGGATGTTTATCTCCATATTGTTACATTTTCTCTGTTTCTTTCTGTAATTATCAGTTATTTCTACAGCTATTTATTAAATGTCTTTCCCCTGTGGTAGTCTTCTACAGACTTCAGGGAATTCAAATATTCCTTTATTTGTGTGACCTTTTGATTCAAGCCCCCTCTCAGCAGCTCCTGCTTCAGGATCTCTACTTCACTGTGCTTCTTCTGTGCAGTGTGGGATTCACACTCTATCTCAAAAAGTCTGTACTGACTCCCTCTCAGGACCAAGTGTTTCTGAGATACAGGATTCAGACCATTCCAGTGTTGGCTTGCCACTCGCCTCCCTAGGTCCTCTCTTTGACTGCTTATTTCCAGTCTGTTCTTCCTCTTCCCGTCCTTTCTGCAAGGGAGTTTCTCTGAGCTCTGGGGTACATGGCATCTACGTATACTATGGTTCCCTTTGCCAAGCTCCACATGAGAGAATTTCAGTGGTATCTCAAGACTGCTTGGCTCCAGAACTGCCACCTTATACAGTATCTGATTTCTTTCTTGACTTGTCTCAAGAAGGAGCTCCACTGGTGGATTCACCAGATTTCCCTGAATCCAGGTCTGCCTTTTCATGTTCCACTCCCTACTCAGGAGTTGTACACAGATGTGTCTGAGCATTATTGTTGGGCCTCCTCCAACTACCTAAATATCCAAGGTATTTGGTCTCATCAACAACTGTCAGACCATATCAACATCAAGGAGATGAGGACTCTACTTCTAGCTCTCCAAGCTTTGCACTCTCTTTGGGTTCCAGGTCCTCTAAAGGTTTTTATAGACAATACCACAGCCATATGGTACATCAACAAGCAAGGGGGCACAAAATTGTAGCTTCTTTGCAGGCTGGCTCTTCAGGCTTGGTATTTTGCAGTCCACCATCACTTGGTTCTTCAGGGAGTTTACTTTCCTTTGGAGTACAGTCTGGTGGCAGACTCTTTGAGCAGGTACAGGACAAATCCTCACAAATGAATGCTTCACAGAGAGGTGTTTATTGATGTTGTACATTGGTAGGGTACACCTCAGATAGATATTTGTGCCTCCCTTCTGAACAGACAACTTCCCCAGTTCTTTTCCAGAGTGTCAAGTCCTCTGGTTTGGAAAGTGGATACTATGTCTTTTTCTAGGAAGGGGGTGTTTCTGTATTCCTATCCCTCTTTTCTTCTACTACCAAAAGTCCTGCACAAGATCACATGGGACATACCCGTAATCTTGCTGGTGACTCTCTTTTGGCCCAGACAGCACTAGTTCCCCCTTCTATTATATCTGTCCAGAAGAGGTCATCATAAGTTACTTTACAGGATGGATATTTTCACATAATACAAGGAATCTCTTATTCAGCACCACTTTTCCATCCCTCAATTGACACATTGGGTGACAGGGTTCTGATTCCTTTCAGGTACCAGTTTTCTGAGGACATGCTTGGGTTTTGCAGGAGGCCAGAAAACCCGCTACTAGAAAATCATATGTGACTAAATGAAAGAGATTTTCTATTTGTGTCTCAAGCACAATCTGAACCCTTTTTCTGTGGGGGTTCCTATGGTCCCTTTCTCATTTGTGTGAATTGCTCAATTCTGGATTGTCATATTCATCTGTTAAAGTTCATTTGCCAGCCATTTCCACTTGTCCGTCTCCAAATCCACCTTTGGCTTCTACTTCTGAAGTCAAACAATTTTAAAAAGGTGTCTGTCATTTCTGCTTCCAAGAAAGCCAATTCCTCCTTCTTAGGACCTTAATTTTTTTTCTTCAGAAATTGACCCTTCTTCCCTATAACATTGTATTTGGAAGGCTGTATTATAGATGGCTCGTACGTCTGCCTGGAGGGTCTCTGAACTTTGATTACTCTTGGAAGTTCCACCTTTTTTTTGTTTTTTCACAGGGACAGGGTGTCTCATTGTACCAGTCCTTCTTTTATGCCAAAGGTGGTTAATGATCTGTCCTTGAATCAGTCCATTTATCTTTCGTCTTTTTTCCCTTTTCTACAGAATCCTAGTGAGAGGATTCTTCATATCTTGGATTTACAGAGACAGACATTACTTGGACAAGGCAAATAATATCAGGAAACCTGAGGAGCTTTTTGTTTCTTTTCATTTCAGTAAATTGAGTTTGGTGGTATCTAAGCAAACCTTCACCTTCTGGATTTCTAAGGCCATTTCATTTTGCTATTTTAATGGCAAGTAGCTTTTCTCTTCTGTTAGTGCTCATTCTACTAGGGCAGTGGCCTCTTCTAGTGGAAGCTGCTACTTGGTTTTCTGTTCACACTTTCAACAAACATTACAAGTTGGATGTAATTTTTAGCGACAGGGTTGGTTTTGCCAGGGCCATCTTTCATGGGTTTTGCAAGTGATCTTCTGTGTATTCCTCCTCCCATACTTTACAGCAGCTTTTGTACTCTCTCAGGAGTAAAGAATACCGCAACAGTGATGGGGAAAGACACAATGCAGATGTGTAAGATTTTACCATAGCAGTAGATGTCCTACTTTTCACTGTTGCAGTATTCTGTTCCCCCCTCCTACCCCCTCTGTTACTTCTGCTGTTTTCCTTCTGGCCACAGGGTCCTTCTTTTATCCTCTTCTTCCTCCCTTTGTGGATGTATGTGTTATTACATTCCTCTGAGGTCATTCTAGTTCTTCTGGGGCACTGAAGTTCTCAGGATTATGCACTTGCACATCACATATGTACCTTATATCTTATAAGTCGGTCATATGTCTGATGTAGGTCACCAGGAAGATGTAAAGGCTTTGGTATACTTACCAGATTTTATTTATTTATTTTATTTTACATTTGTTGACCGGGATAGTCTGACTGGATACATGTCCATTTTCAGTGGAGGCCTGGGGATAAAAGCTCCAAAGGTACATATACAATCATTACAATGTCATATAGAACAGATGTTTGGCTATCCTTGGCAAGATATCCCAGGAGTAAAGAATTTTGCAGCAGTGATAAGGAAGGGCATCATAATAATACAGTACCTACATTTTCAGAGTTTGCTATGCTTCAAGCAAATAAGATGCCCACTGATCCCCATCAGTCCATGGTTGATGCGAAGTGCAAGACCTAATTTGGATGTCAATTCTCTGTCATTTATCTCTAGGATTCTTAAGAGATTCATCATGGCTGGAGAGGGCAGTGCTCCTTTTAGAGCTCAGGTGGCATGTGGGGAGGAGTCAAAGATATTTCTTTACCTCCTCCATAAATATTTCAGTTGGTGACTCATGCAGGAGGGCTATAAATGACCTCAGGATAAGACTAAAGCTTGGAATAGTTTAACCCAGGTCGTCACCTGTGCAACAGGCATACCACACATGAGGGAACAGTGTTATCACCGCTAAACTGACATGAGACACCTCAAACCTGACCTCCCTGGCCAATGGGAGGATGAAGTTACAGATCAGGCACCATCTATGTACTGTAAGTAGAAGTTATGTTAGCAACACATTTAAATTGGTACTGCATTTCATCCACAGACATTGCACTATGGTCTGTCTATGTCTATAGCCCCTGAAGATATCAAAGCAGATAAGCAGTTGCACAGGATAAAAATGGAGAGAGTACCTGGTGAGTATGCTTCAGACTGTCTTCTTTTTATCAATTAATTAATTAATTAATTAATTAATCAATTAATTAATTTATTTAATTAATTAATTTATTTTACATTTGTTTACTGGGAAAGTCTGACTGGACAAGGTCAATTTACAGCAGAGGCCCGAGGAGAAAAGCTC
This sequence comes from Protopterus annectens, assembly GCF_019279795.1. NCBI lineage: Eukaryota > Metazoa > Chordata > Ceratodontiformes > Protopteridae > Protopterus > Protopterus annectens. The sequence continues at coordinate 1,353,454,649 of NC_056725.1, forward strand.
CACATCAAAACCATACGTACAGTTTAAATCTATAATTAAAAAGACATTTCATACAATGATTTGTTCCAAGCAATCTTAATTTACACATAAGACTCTATATGACAGTAATTTGGAGCAAAGACTGACAATAACTGATTCCATCAAACGAAACATCACACAAGACATGATAATTCACACAGTAGACTCTGTATGACAGTATTTGTGAGAGACTCACATTAATGGATTCAATAAAAGAGACATCACACAATATCCTATAATTAAAAAGACATTTCATACAATAATTTGTTCCAAGCAAGCTTAATTTACACAGTAGACTCTATATGACAGTATTTGGGAGAAATGACTCACATTAACTGATTCAATCAAATAAAACATTACACAAGACATAATAATTTACACAGTAGACTCTGTATGACAGTATTTGGGAGAAAAGATTTACATTAAAGGATACAATCAAAAATACATCCCACAAGACATAATAATTTACACACAGTAGGCCCTGTATGGGACTACTACAGATAGAAGCCAGTTAGGAGAGGAAGGTAGCAGGAGAGCAATTATGTGATGCTCACACTAACTGATTCAGTCAAACGAGACATCACGCAAGACATAATAATTCACACATTAGAGTCTGCATGACAGTATTTGGGATAAAATACTTACATTAATGGATTCAATCAAAGAGACATCACACAAGACATATTAATGTGCACACAGTGGGTCCTGTATGGGAGTACTAGAGATAGAAGCCAGTGAGAAGAGGAAGATAGCAAGAGGCGAGCGGGAGAGCATTTATGTGATGCAGGGACAGAGTCAGGATTGCAAGAGGTGTGTTTTCAGTGACTTTTTGAACAGTGAGATGGATGGTGCTTAAGAGATATTTTTGGGGAGGTTATTACATTTCCTAGCGATGGCATGACAGAAAAGAGCTTTCTCGGCAGTATTGTTGGCTTTGGATATACAGAGCACGGTTTTGTTGGATGATCGTAGTGGACAGTTTGCTGAATACTGGTGTAGTAGTTGGACTAGGGCTGGAGTTTTGTGGGGATTCTTTAGTATGTTGAAGGCGAGCACTAGTTGTCGGTAATCAATTATTTGAAGCAGTTCTAACCACTGTAGTTCCTTTAGGGCAAGACAGTGATGGCTTCTAAAAGTGGAGTTATTGGCGTATTTTGCAATTGTATTGTAACATGATTCTAGTTTGTTTAGGTCTGTTTTCCTGATGTGGGTTAGGTTTGGAGATGCATACATTAGGGTAGACAAAAGGTGGGTTTGGGCTAGGGGTGATTTGTGCTTGGTCTGATAAGAACTGTCTGTGTTTGTACAGGGTCCCTAATTTTTTATGTGCCTTCCTAATGGTTTGAGAGATATGAACATCAAAGTTAAAATCCTTATCTATTTCAACACCGAGGAGCTTAGTATGGGGGAGGGAGAGATTGAGGTGCCATTTTTGGAGGTGATAGTGAAGGAGAGAGGTGAGGTTCTGGATTTGTTGGGGGTGAAAAATAGTTTGTTCTTGTTGGGGTTTAGAATCAATTGTATATCAGTAATCCATGTTTCTACAGAGCAGAAGGATTCTTGGGTAAGTGTTTGAAGAGTGGTAATGGATGGGGCTGAACAGATTAGGGTTGAGTCACCTGCGTATTGTATAAGTGATGCATGCAGGGTGGAGGTATGTAGTTTGTTGGTGAAAATGGTGAAAAGTAGGGAACCGAGTATTGAGCCTTTTGGGATGCCTATAGTAGTTGGTAGTAGATAGTTCACCTTCCCATTTGACTGATTGTTCTCTGTCAGAGAGTTAGTTTTTGAACCAGGAAATAGTGGAGGGGGGCAAAGGACATGGTGGACAGAGTGTCTAAAAGTAGGTTATGTGAGACCATATTGAACTCTTTAGATAGATCTAGGAATATGGCTGATACAAAGCTGTTGTAATTTCTGAGTTTGTTAACTTGGTTGGTAAAGGAGAGAAGAACAGCAGTTGTACTATGGTTTGGGCGGAAGCCATGCTGTGTGAGGGACAGGATATTATGTGTGGTTAAGAAGTGCATCACTTGGATGTGCATACATTTCTCTAGGAGCTTGGAAAGGGGGGATAGGATAGCAATGGGGCGGTAGTTTGATGGCTCATAGGAGTTGCCGCCTTTGTGTAGGGGAATCATTTATGACACTTTCCATAGTTTGAGGATGTAGGCTTCTTTTATTGAGCGGTTTATAAGAATTGAGACAGGGTAAGCTAGGGACTCTGCAGCTAATTTCAGGAAGTTAGTGGGTAGACCATCTGCTGCGAGAGTGGTGGGTTTCAGTTTTGAAAGTAATTTCTTAATTGTGGAGGTTGGCACAATTGAGTGTGTGAAGGAGGGTATATTATTGTGGTCTGTTGCTGGGGTGACTATAGACTTATTGTTTGATAACTGGGTAGATAATGAGAAAATAGATTCTGTGAAGTGACGGTTAAACTGAGAAGCTATGCTGTCATTGTCAGTATTGGTGTTGGGAGCTGGGATGGTTGATTTACCTGGTTTCAGAAAGGAATTTATGATTTGGAAGAACTTTTGGGGGGTTTTGGAATGCTTGTTTTGGATACCAAGGAAGTAGTTTTGTTTATCTAGTTTTGTTTGTTGTTTGGCCTGGTTTCACAGTTGTTGATATGTTTGTCTATCTTGGCTAGTGTTGTTCTTTTTCCAGATCTTCCAGGCATTGTTTCTGGCTTTTATTAAGATTTTTTGTAGTTCTATTTAGCCAGGGGGCATAGTTAACTTTTGCTCTACATTTCCTGATGGGAGCTACTGTATTTAGCACATTTATAAAAGTATTATTGAAGAGCTCGACTGCCTAGTCTAATGCTAGCATTTGTAGTGGGTGCCAGTTACATTGTTGCAACATACTGTTAAGGATTTGTGGATTTACCTTGTGTTCATTTCTAGTTTCCTTACACAATATGGGCATAATATTAACAGTAGTAGGGATTCATTCTCAAAATGTGTACCTTTCATACATCGGTGACACTTCTGTCATTACTGCCACAGCTCAAGGTATCTGTATGACTGTTAAATGTTATTAGTGTGTTTGTTCCTGCATTCTCTTGTATATGTAGATAAGTGGGTCAAGGTGTTAGTTCTTTGCACCACACATCTTAAAGATGCCAGTGGATTTGACTCCCATATCCTCCCAGCTGTGTCATCGTGTGAAATAGTTAGGATTTATTTTTCTGTCTCATTACAGTAACTGCAACATTAGAAGGGGCAAATCTGTATGATCAACATTATTAGTTGGGTGGTCATGTTTCACAATACAAGAGAAGTTGTTACCTTTGCATATAAACTGTAAGTAAAATGTATGCCCGAGCAGCATGCTTTATTTGTATATATACATTTGTCGTGGACGTTATTACTGCATGTCAAGCTACAGACCGTCTAAGTAGCTCATCATGTTAATCCTCTATCTGTCACACCACAGGTGATGATGGCTGCTCTAAGTTGTATATCTTAACAGCCTTGTTAAATTGAGAAGAGGTTTTTGGTCCATCAAGTATATTATGTTTACGCGCGTCATACTCAAATATATGAGCTTCAGTTTTTATTGGATTTGCACTTCTTGCCCCCTCCCCTTTATCACTAGTCTCTCTCTAAGATACATTTATTTTATTATTGTTTCTCTCCACTTATTTTACTATTATATGCAGCAGCATAACAAACTGCATCCATCCCACAGCTAAGGTCTGTGGGGCCCCACAGGTAGCAGCAGCAGCAGCAGTGCCATCACTACCACATATAGAAGCACCCAGCACATCTGTGTCCCAGTCTGCCAAAGTCACCTCCACACTTCCTGCTTTACCTGCACCACTCACTTCAGGTAACCCTGCACTGGAAGCTGGTACAGTTGTACCTACTGGTAGCAATGCAAGTTAAGGAGATACATTTTGTTACCCACTGGCAACTGGCAGACACTGTGAGGGAGAGAGTAATGATAGGAGGTTAGATGCCTAAACTGGCCAAATGGAGAACTTTTCTCTGGCAACTCATGGAGTCATATCCCTGTTCAGCATTGTCTACACCATCTGTGATAGGGCCTAGTGGAGATGGTACCCAGGAGAATGAGCAATCCCCCACTGGGTCTCAGATGACAGCTGCAGATACCCTATCCTATCCCCCAACCTAGTGTTCTACCTTTTTGGTGTCCTTGCCCACTCATGTATCCTCCCCTCACATTATCGTTCTTCTGTTTGTCTGATGTCTCCATCACCATTGTGTTTCCCCTCACTCGTGTTACCACACAACCTGTCAGTCATGGACACCTGTCCTACAAAAAAAAAAAAAATTAACCCACCTTCCCCACTTCCATTCTGCTCATTCATTAAATGTTACTCTGTTTTACCGTCTACTTGCATTCCCACTTCATCTCTTTCCTAAACTCTCACTTCCACCCATTAATTTGGTCAAAAGTAGATAAACACATCTCACACATGTTCATGCAGGGGCTTCTAAATTTTCCTATCTGTTGTTGAATGTACTGTGCTCAGTGGGTCACAAACAGCAATACTGATGCCCAGGTACAACTGACAAAGACTGCCAGTGGTTGTTATATAGCAAAGATTCAATACAATCACTGTCACCTACTACATATACTGACCTCAGCTGCCATCAGTGTGCATATACAACGATGGAAAATGATGATGAAGTCTTTAGTGTGACTGCACCAATAGCTCAGCCTGTAAATGAAGAGGGTTGAGGGCTCAACTTCCCTCAGGTTTGCACTGGTGCATTTTTCATGATATTTGCATTACAGTACTAGTACAGTGATCAGACTTTTCTGATGTCATAACTGCCTTTGCTTGGTATATCTGGTTACTTTTCTGTACCTCACCTGTACCTTTTTAACAATTATTTGAGTTATGTGTGTGTGTAAACCATAACCGTGTCTCCATTGTCTTCAACTTCCCTGATCGCATTACTACCTCCCTTTGCAGTCTTTCAATAGTGTTTGCTTTTGAGTCCCTACCACCTCCTCTACCCTCCTACTTTAATCATACTTCCCTTACTACCTTCCACAAGTATCTCCTCTGCTGCTTCATTAAACAGTTTTTTCACAGGACAAATAGCTCAACTTCACAGTGTGCCCCTCAACGTAATCCCCTAAGGCTAAACACCTTGCCTAACACACTAATCATGGGTGACTCAATAGTGAGGCACACAGATGTCCCATTCACTAGGTTAAACAAGGAGAAGTTAACAGTCAGCTGTCTATCAGATGGCAGTATCTGACACATAATGCATGCACTCAGGTCACTCTACAACAAGTACAAGTATGACACTGTCATTTGTGCATGTGGGTGTGAATGACCTGAGATGCACCTCCCTGGACTACATGAAAAGAGACATGGTGGAGATCTTGGATTATGTGGCCCAGGCAGGTATGATCCTAACCTTGAGCATTATCCCACCATCACCCAGAATGATACCACATTACAAACAAAAAACGATTGACTTCAACAACTGGCTAAGTTTCTGGTGTCATTCTAAGGGGATCCAGTATCTGTCTGCTTGGGATGACATGACTGACAGACCTCGATTCTTTGCCAGAGATGGCCTGCATCTGTCACCCCTGGGCTTCTGGGTACTGGCTAAGGCTCTTGCCACCCCTATAGTGCCTTTTATAGGCAGTGTTCCAAAGACTAAATTACCACTGTAACAGCTATAAATAAATGCAATCAAAGGATCATGCTGCTCAATGCTAGAAGTCTAAATTTCAAGATGCACTCACTCAAAGCACTCCTTAAAATGGGGAACATTGACAATTGTGCTGTAACGGAGACCTGGTGTAAAGCTGCAGAAAGCTCCCCTGTGCTACCAGGCTATAACTCATTCCACACCTTTCGGCCCCGAAACATGGACCATAGATCCAAAGGAAGTGGTGTGTCCATATTCATAAAGGATAAGCACACCTCCAGACTAGTAGCCCAGCATAACGTATCTGAGATACTTCACGTACAAGTAACATTGGGCAAGATGGTGATCCAGGTTCTAGCCTGCTATAGGTCCCTAACCATGTCCCTAGACTTTCACTCCACATTCCTAAGCACCCTGGAATCTACCAAGGTCCAACCCAACGCTCTCATCCTAGGAGACTTAACTACTCCTCCATCAACTGGAAAAACTACTCAAGCAAAAATACCTGGAATTCATCAGTTCCAATGCCCTGGACCAGCTCATTCTGACCCCCACTACAGGAAGCAACATCCTTGACCTGGTTATTACTAACATGGGTGACTGTTGCTCTACATCAGTAGTCCATAATCTTATCACCATGGAAATCTACACCCCCCCCCCAGCAAAGGTAACCACCTTGAAAAACTTCTCCAAAGCTGACTTTGGGCTCCTAAAAACAGAGGTGACTAACTTCACAGCACCCATTACAATGGAAAATAGCTGCATGACTACCGAATCATACACCAATGCAGTGTACGAACCATGTACATAAATGCATGGAACTAGCCATACCCAACAGAACCAAGACACTCTCCTCCAAAAAATGAAAGTCAATCTGGTGGTCCCCTGCCATTAATAAACTCTACAACAGAAGAAAGAAACTACTGCAGAAAAAGGTGAAGTCCCAAGACTGGAAAAACTCCCTTATCAGCCTCAACAAAAAGTTGAGAATCCTCATCAAATCCTCTAAAGCAAGCTATGAAGGCAGAATTGTGGCAGAAACTAAAAACAATCACAAAGCCTTCTATAGTTATATCAAGAACCTCCACAGCAATACCCAGATTTGTTCTCAGTTACTGCACAATGGTACCTCCTATACTGAGCCAACAGATATTGCCAATATACTGTCAGACAGATTCAGTGCCAACCTTACCCCTCTTCCTCCCTCTAAGGGGCCAATCACAATACTAGAAAACTGCCATGCACCCAACATTACTGCTGCACAGGTTAAAGCTGCATTGTCCAAGGCCAAGAATACAGCTTCCATGGAACCCGATAATATCCCTGGCTGTGTTCTACATGAACTACAAAGCGAACTGGCACCACATCGATGTATCCTGTTCAGTCACAGCCTCACCTCAGGCTTTGTTCCTATCGAATGGCGCACTGCTACAGTCATCCTTCTCCATAAAGGGGGAGCAACTAAAGGCCCTGGGAATTATCGCCCCATTAGCCTCATGAGTCTGATATGTAAAACTATGGAGCGCATCATCATGGACCTGATTAACAAAGATATAGGAAATCTCCAAACTCTATACCCCATGCAATTTGTGAAAGGGAGATCATGCCTGCTCAACCTGGTTGACTTCTTTGAGTCAGTCACCAAGGCTGTGGATAAAGGTAAGGCAGTGCATACATCCTGCCTCGATCTGGCCAAGGCCTTTGATACCATTCCTCACTAGGCAATTATTGATAAACTCAGAAAACTAGGCATCAACCCCTATATCATTAGATGGGTTGCAAATTGGCTCACAGATAGAACACACAGTGTGAAAGTAGTACACTCCAAGTCAAACTGCCAACCAGTCACTAGTGGAGTCCCACAGGGATCGGTCCTGGGTCCTCTTCTGTTCATCATCTACTTCTCAGAAGTCCAGGACAACACAAAGGGACACTGGCTGACCAAGTTCATAGACGACTGCAGGCTGGGAGCCATTATTAACTCTCCAAGTGATGCAGACATCCTACAGAAAGGCCTCACTGAGCCCAATGACTGGTGTCAAAACCATGGCCTTGAGCTTAATGCCAAAAAATGTGTCATCATCCCTTTGGTAAAAACTCAGTTCCCACTAATTACCACATCGATGGGAGCCCATTGAAAACTGAGGTTATTTTAAGAGATCTGAGGACGCAGGTTGACAACAACATCTCCTTCAACCACATTGCCACTGTGGTCAGAACGTCCTTCTATGTGGCACATCTCATTACCAAGGATTTTGCATCTGGGAAGAAAGAGGTCATCGTCTCTCTCTACTTTTCTCTCATTTGACCAATCACTGAGTATAATGCTCCATTTGGCATGTACCTCACTAGATACCTGCAACAGCTGGAGAGGCCACAGAAGTACCTCGCGAAGAGGATCCTAGGCATTAAATACATGTCCTATGTGGACAGACTCAAAAGACTCCGGCTATTCTCTGTCTCATATTGCCTACTTAGAGGCGATCTTTGCCTGACTTGCAAAGCCATGTCTGACACAGCTTTGTTATAAATGCTACATCTAAAGAAATTCCAATCCTTCTACACCACATGCTCCAGAGACCTCAACCTCATTACTACATTCAACAGAACATACTGGAGGGATAGGTTTTTCACCCAGAGACAGTCCATTGTCTGGAATGGACTTTCCATACATGTCAAGCAGAGCACCTCGCTGTCCCTCTTCAATAGATATCTTGATGAGTGGATGGGTAATAGAAAGTTCACCCTGGGGATCACTCCAGTGGCTCTACTTGATACAGGCACTGGGAACTAACGTCGGGCAGCATGATGCCAGGGCACTTCTACGGGCTAGGCTTATAAAGGCTCCTGGGCCATAGTACACACCTATGAACATAATTTTATTTTGGGTGTTTTAGAGTTCAAGTACCAAGCATATTTTGGCCCATGGGAAAAATACTTCACATTATGCTTGCTGCTTTAACATTATAATTAAACTTTCATCAACATTAAACACAGTGATTATATGTTGCTAACAGTTTCAAAATGAAAAAAATGTAAGATATGTTACATGCTAGTCAAATGATAAAACTGTTTAGTTACACTGACAATGCCTTCTTGAAGATTAATTCCTATGTGAATCATACATTATTTCAGAATTTTCCGTAATGTCAGTTGAGTGCTACCAAGTGTTCTGCTGAGTGATTTCACTCACCATCAATAACAGTGTCTCTCACTAGCAAAAGCAGAGGCATCATAACAGCAAGGTTTTACACCTGTGATCTAACAGATTTTATGAACCAAATGAATAGACCTTAGAAGGTACTAATGCATACTGGGGCATAATAAATATCGCCAGGCCAGATTCAGAGTTCTTTCACCATTTAAGTGACTGAAAACATACTAAGCTAGAAAACTTTATTCAAGCAGAGATTTAAAACGGCCGTCAGAATGCATTAAAGATCAATCTGAGGGACTTAAGGTATTAAACATCCGTATATATGCCACATACAAAACAGTTCTTTTACCAAACGCAGAGTGATTCATAGCTGGCCACAAGTCACATGAGGAAAACCAAATGTCATTCACTTACTTCTACAATGTAGTCACATGCTACAAAGAGTATGCACAAAACATTAGACAACTGAAGTACACTGACTAATATCGAAGGAACTATGTCTGTATTTTTCTTATAGGTCCATGGGATGCAGTTATCGGGGTTTAATTAAAATGCCATATTTTTAATCTGTGCCCTCTTTAGACATTCTGTGGAGAACCGACATTTCCAAGGTTAATAACTCCATTTCATTCTCAGGCTCTTGATCCTGCAAAACTGGCAGTATCTCAGAAACATTTAGGAGTGCATTTTATGCATACTTCAATAACTACAAGAATAAGAACACACTGTACGATTCATATCTTCATGGGACCCACTTTATTGTTTTTGTTCATTTTTCAAACACTGATTCAGTACTTTATTCGGAAAGAATGCATTTAAGCCAGTGGATTAATTCACTTATTTTTGAGATCTCATCAATGCAATAAATGTCATTAAAAGGAAAATGGGCTAAACGAAAATGTCATAATTACCTTCTGAGACAACTGGTAAAAACACAAAAAAGACTTGCAAGCGTGGGAGCCAGCTAGTAATGATGCAGATTTTAGACCCTAAGGAGCTTTGATTACAGCAAGACAGGGTAAAAACTCCTAAATGGCAGTCCTCCTACAACTTAAATGATTGTTCTGTTTCTAGAAAATGTGCTTTCGTATGGCAGTGGAAACTCAATGCATAATGTACAAGTAAAATCTGTTGCCTTTTTTCCCCACTGTAATTTGGGCTGACACATGAGAGCTGTATTACGTGCTTTCTTGTCATGTAGTTTTTAAAGTTACTGTCTCTGAATTACATGTATCGGTTTTTGATGTACTCTCTGTACATGAAGATGTCTTCTTTTCCAAAGCTCTGCATTATGCCCTTGCTTGCTTGGATGTGGCTTTCAAAGATGATTTCTGACTTTCTGCTGACCTTAGGTGGCTGGGTCTCATAAATGCTGTCACAAGAAAATGAGGAAACAGGAGCCCTGAAACAAGAAGAGAGTTTTAGAGAAAATCAGTAACAGTGAACACCATGTTGACATCCTTACTTAACGTTAATAAATCAACTCAATTTGCTGAGGTGATATAAAAATAAATTGGAATATGCACACTGTTTACTTAATTTTTGATGTTTTTTTGTTTCATTATCAATTTAAAATGGGGTCAAACGCATGCTTATATTCTGAAACAAACACACATATACTGCTAAATAATTCAGATATTGTCCTTTTCACATATGGGTCTTGTCTGCTAAATAATGTATTAGAAAATTTTAGTAAGAAGTCAAACTAAGCAAAGAATACAGGAAAACTAGTACATATACAGTGGATATAAAAAGTGTACACACCCCTGTTAAAATGCCAGATTTTTGTGATATACAAAAATGAGACCACAATAAATCATTTCAAAACTTTTCCCACCTTTAATGTGACGTATAACCAGTACAATTCAATTGAAAAACAAACAAATCTGTTGGGGGAAAAAATATAAAAAATAAATAGCGTACCAGAAGATGGTTGCATAAGTCTGCACACCCTTAAACTAATACTTTGTTGAAGCACCTTTTGATATAATTACAGCATTCAGTCTTCTTGGATACACACCTGGTATCAATTAAAGAGACTCTGACTAACCCCATAAAAAGTTCAGCTGTCTAGTAGGATTTTCCTGACATTTACTCAGTTGCCTGTTACAGCAAAAGCCGTGGTTCGCAGAGAGCTTACAAAGCATCAAAGGGATCTCATTGTTGAAAGTCAGTCAGGAGAAGGGTACAAAAAATTTCCATAGCATTGGATATACCATGGAACACAGTGAAGGCAGTCATCAAAAAGTGGAGAAAATACGGGACAACAGTGATGTTGCAAAGAACTGGATGTCCCTCCAAAACTGATGAAAAGACAAGATGAAAACTGGTCAGGGAGGCTGCCAAGAGACCTACAGCAACACTGAAGGAGCTGCAGGAATTTCTGGCAAGTACTGGTTGTGTACTACATGTGACAACAATCTCCCATATTCTCCATATGTCTGAGCTATGGGGTAGGGTTACAATAAGGAAGCCTTTTCTTACACTGAAAAATATCCAGGCCCGACTAAAATTTGCAAAACAATACAGCAAATGTCCCAACGGCACGTGGGAAAATGTGTTATGGTCTGATGACACCAAGGTTAAACTTTTTGGCCACAATTTCAAAAGGTATGTCTGGTGCCAAAGCAACACTTCCCATCACCAAAAGAACACCATCCCCACAGTGAAGCATGGTGGTGGTAGTATCATGCTTTGGGGTTGCTTTTCTTCAGCTGGAAAAGGGGTTTTAGTCAAGGTGGAGGGAATTATGAACAGTTCCAAATACCAGTCACTGTTGGCCCAAAACCTTCAGGCATCTGCTAGAAAGCTGAAGATGAAGAGGAATTTCACCTTTCAACATGACAATGACCCCAAGCATTCATCCAAATCAACAAAAGAATAGCTTCACCAGAAGAAAATTAAAGTTTTGGAATGACTTAGATGAGCCCAGACCTAAATCCAATAGAAAATCTGTGGGGTGACCTGAAGAGGGCTGTGCACAGGAGATGCCCTCGCAATCTGACAGATTTGGAGCACTTTTGCGTGTAAGAGTGGGCAAATATTGCCAAGTCAAAATGTGCCATGCTGATAAGACTCCTACCCAAGAAGACTGAATGTTGTAATTAAATCAAAAGGTGATTTAACAAAATATTAGTTTAAGGGTGTGCACACTTATGCAACCAGCTTATTGCATGTTTTTTATTTTTTATATTTTTCCCCTAACAGATTGGTTTGTTTTTCAATTGAATTGTACAGGTGATAGGTCACATTAAAGGTAATCACAAAAACCTGGAATTTTAACAGGAGTGTGTACATTTTTTTATATCCACTGTACGTGTGGCTGCATGCCAACAGGTTGTGAATAACTGTTTTAAATGTAAAGTATAACATAATAATTTAATGAACTGGTTTTCCCTTCTACAGGAAACTGAGGTGAGTAAAGTCCTCCAAAATCTAGATACTTACAGTGAAAAAATGACTATTTTCAGATGAGAACAGGGAACTGAAAACAGAATATCATAATGAAGATCAATAAATCGAAGGACAGTAAAATTATACAGTAAAGCTTGAAAAAGTATTGAGACAACAAGTTTTTGATGAACACTGATCACCATGGCTCTTGTCCTTTACATTTTACACATTTCTCCTCAGCTGAAGTATTTCACTCAAGAAAGAAATATCAGTTTGGTTAAGAAATTCAGGCTCCTCTCTATTAGCCTCTCTGATCATATCTCCATTCCCGAGAAATCAGAACATGAGGCGGCTGTTTAGTCGAAGCTATAATTCTTTAACACTCAGCATTAAGACTCCCAGGCTGATGAACAGCCTGAATGTCACACTAATAGTATCATGCATAACAAGATATGCAATCCTCCAACGAAAAAACAATATAAATCCCGAACCACTAGGAATGAACGAGAACTTATTTTTTAAAATACAAACAACTGAGCGCTTTCACCTTAAACATTCAAAGGCTAATTCAGAGTCGTTTGCCATTAATACAACACCCCCTTAAATAGCAAAAGATGTGATAAAACAGCCAACCCAAATACATCTTAACCGTTTCAAATGGACAACATCAATTTAAAGTGACATTACCTAACAAGTCATGTTAAAAACAATTTTTATATGTGTATCATGTTTTTTAAAATATTTTTCTATGTATATCATGTTTTTTTAAAACCAGACATTGCAAGTCATACAACAAAGTTGGGTTACAAAAACCTTGATTCTTTTTCAATAGTGTTAATGTTCGCTTCACTATTTCACATTATATAACCAAAGCTCTTTGTTTTAGTATTGGCATTAAAGAGATGTTATCATTGAGCCCTGGTGCAACTGTAGAGTTCAACCTGAGTTGCCATCTTAACTTTCTTGCCTCATCCTCCAATTTGTCATCACCTCCATTTTCTGTGAATAAAACTCTGTCCATCACAAAAAAGATAAACCTTTTAAAATGAGTACATTTAGTACTGTGAAGATAGAGAGCACTGTGTTCATCTTTGTTTTTGATCACTCTAAGGTGCTCACTAATTCTATCACTGAGCCTACGTATAGGTTTACCCACGTAGGACCCAGGGCAACATGTACAGGTTGCTAAATAAACCACCATGTTTGACTTTCAGTTGCATTTTCCAGGACATTTTAAGGAAAGATTACAACTGGCCACTGAAGCATAAGGGCTATCATTAATGAACTTGCAGAGCCTGCAAGCCCCATATTTAAACATTAGTGACCTATAGCCCATTTGTTTGTTTCTGTCACCATGTCCTTCCAGAATGTTTTTTAATGTTTTTGCCCTTACTATACACTATTTGGGGTTTTAACCCAAGTTTTTCCTTTGTCTCGTGTTCAAAACAAACATCCCAACATCTATTAATAATGTTGACTAAACTCAGAGTCAGGTTATTGTAACGCAAAATAATAGCGTCACCTTCCCTTGTTTTCTGGGTAGTTTGCAATTGATTACCTCTAGTTCCAAGAATGGGTTGATAAAACAAATTTATTTTCCTAATTACTTCACGTTTTGTTTTTATCAATAACTTTAGTGGGTATCCCCTCTTGATGAACAACACTATTAAGGTATACATTTCTTTCTTAAATGTTGTTTCATCACTTATCAGCTGGGAATACCTCACCATCTGCCCTTTTATAATCCTTTTCCTTTGGTGTTGAGGATGACAGCTATTGTAATGAAGTAAAGTGTTAGAAAAAGTTTCTTTCCTAAAGACGGTACTATGTAATTTGTCATTATCTTCATTTACCCAAAGGTGTACATCCAAAAAGTCAATTTCTTTAGGTTTCCATCTACTGGTAAACCTTAAAAATAAAGTTGTAGTGTTCAAATATTCTACAAAATTGAGGGCCTCTTTTTCATTACCCTGCCATAAAATCAGGATGTCATCCAGAAATCGATTATATGATTTTATTTTCTCCAAAATGGGGGTGTCAAAAATAAATTTTCTTTCCCATTCCAAAAGTACCAGGTTTGCAAATACAGAGGCACACTTCGCCCCCATAACTACCCCTGATATCTGATGGTATAGCTCCCCCTCAAATGACAGAAAATTGTTTCTCAATACGATTTCCATAGCTTCAACTAGAAAATTAACTTTTGCCTTGTCTATTTTTTCATTTTTCAACAGACTCTCCTGAAACATTTCTAATCCAGCTACATGTGGAATGACTGAGGATAGATTTATAACATCTATTATTAAGAAAGAGTAGTCTGCGTCCCTGTTTAATCCTAGTCTTTCAAGACAATGCCATGAATCTCTGATTATGTGTTTGGCATCCTTCACCACTGGTCCTGCTACTTTATCCACCCATGCTGCTAACGGTTCCATTTTTGACCCTTTAGCTGCTACTACAGATCTAAAGGGTGGATTTTGGAAGCTCTTGTGGAATTTAGGGATGCTGAATATCTTTTAGTTATGTACTTACCATAACTTTAGATGTTTGGGATCCATCTCGCCTACATTCTGTACTGATGGGCTCGGAGCTGATCCCTCGGCTCCGACTCGGCACGCTATGCTATGGAGCGAGGCCTCTTATTGGCTGAGCTATTTCTTATCCCAGGATGCACCACCACTAATCCCCCAGATCTTGTTTGTCCGCATTCATGCACACATGCACAACTTGTTTATATAACATTGTTAGATGTTTCAAGATGAAACAACAGGATTCGGACCTTCTGATATCCTCTGATCTCCAAGGAAGGGGGAAGGAGGGTGGGTTATTAGGAATGTAGGCGAGATGGATCACAAACATCTAAAGTTGTGGTAAGTACATAACTAAAAGATGTTATGTGATCCTATCATGCCTACATTCTGTACTGATGGGACAGCGTCCCTAGCACCTAAATCCTGGGTGGCTCATTGGAAAACACTCCTGAGCACTGTGGAACCAAATGAAGCTCGTCCTCTAGATGCCACATCCAATTTGTAGTGGGAAATGAAAGTGTGCGGGGAAGACCATGTAGCCGCGGCACAAATATCACTAATGGCAAGCTTAGAATGAAATGCTATCGAAGTAGCCATAGCCCTTGTAGAATGAGCTTTGACAGAGGTGGTAAGCTCTTTGTTAGAATAAGAATAAGCTTGAGTAATACAGTCCCTGATCCATTTGGCAACAGTGACCTTTGTGACAGCTTTTCCCAATTTATTGTCTGCAAAGGATACAAACAACTGATCTGTTTTCCTTGTTTGTTTGGTCCTGTCTAAATAAAAACGCAACTGCCTGTGGACATATAATGTGTGGAATATGAATTCCGCTTTGTTAGAATATTTTGGAAAAAAAACTGGAAGTTCTAACGATTGTTGTAGGCAGAAACTGGAACAAACTTTAGGGACAAAGGAAGGATTTGGCCTGAGAGATACTCTGTCTTTGTGAAAAACCAAGTACGGGGGTTTTACAGACAAAGCTTGAAGCTCTGAAACTCTTCTGGCAGAAGTAATCGCCACCAGGAAAGCAGTCTTCCATGATAGAAATTTTAGATCACATGTAGCTGCCGGTTCGAAGGGGGAGGAAGTTAAGGCGCGTAACACCACATCGAGATCCCATGGAGGAGCAGGATGAGAAATCGGAGGTCTTAAAAGCGCAGCACCTTTCAAGAAGGTCTTACACAATCTGTTGCTCATTAAGGGTGGGTTTATAGATTCGTGAAAATTGGAAATTGCTGCCAATTGAACCTTGATGGTAGAGACTGAAGAGCCTTGATTGAAAAGAGAAGTTAAACATTTTAGTACTTCTGCCACGGGAATAGAGATGGGATCCAGGCCCCGGAGTTGAGCCCAAACAGCAAATCTTTTCCATTTGCTAGAATACAGTTTCTTTGTAGCAGACTTATGGGCCGAAGATAATATGTGTACAACCTCTGGATCCAATGTATGACCCCTGACTATAGTCGGAAGAGGAGGAGCCAAGCCGTCAATTTTAAGGTGTGCAGGGACTGGTGGAATAGTCCCGACTGATGAACCAAAAGGTCTGGGATCTGATCCAGGAACCATGGACCTTCCAGAGCATATTTCCGAAGATAGGGAAACCATACTTGACGAGGCCAGTAAGGAGCAATTAAGATCATTTTGCTCCCCAAGAGAGATGCCTTTTGGATCACCCTGGGAAGGAGAGGAACTGGGGGAAGGCATAAAGCAAGCCGGTGGGCCAAGGACGGGCTAGTGCGTCCATGGGGCTCTTCCCTGGAGCCGGGGTTAGGGAGAAGAATTTTTTGCACTTCGCATTTAGTGGAGTCGTGAAGAGGTCGCAACACGGAACTCCCCATTTGCTGAAAATCTGACTTGCAACTGTCATGTTCAGAGACCATTCGTGAGGAGAGAGGATGGTTCTGCTCAGTCTGCCGGCTATCACATTGGACTTGCCCGGGATATGAGTAGCCACTAGAAAGCGTTTGGTCGAGACTTCCCATTCCCAGACTCTCATGGCCTCTCTGCAAAGAGGATAGGATCTGGTCCCTCCCTGTTTGTTCAGGTACCAGAAAACTGACATGTTGTCTGAGTGAACGGCAATTACGCCCTGAGGGAGGTAATCGTGAAGGGCTTGAAGGGACAGAAGCACCGCCCTCATTTCTAGGATGTTGATATGAAGTAGGGTCTCTTCTGGGTGCCATTTGCCTTGGACTGACCTGCCCAGGGAATGCCCCCCCCACCCCATCTGGGAGGCGTCCGTGGTCAAAGTGGCCGCAGGAGGAGGTGGAACAAAGGGTCGTCCCTGATCCAAATTGGAGGATACTAGCAACCAGTGAAGGTCCCGTTTGCATGTTTCCGTGATCCATATGAGGTGACTGAGAGGG
The DNA here is from genome assembly GCF_019279795.1 of Protopterus annectens. Classification (NCBI taxonomy): domain Eukaryota; kingdom Metazoa; phylum Chordata; order Ceratodontiformes; family Protopteridae; genus Protopterus; species Protopterus annectens. The sequence goes on from NC_056725.1 coordinate 1,353,471,762, forward strand.
AGTTCCTGAAAGGACCACTGAGCTGAAAGAAGCCACTGGAGAATTCTCATGTGCAACCTTGCCAAGGGGACTAGAAGAACCGTGGCGGACATGGATCCCAATAGCTGCAGGACCATTCTGGCTGGGGCTTTGGACCCGGGAAGTAAGGCTCAAACTTGAATCTGTATGGTTTCTATTCTGTCTGTAGGTAGATAGACCCGCATTCGGTTTGAGTCTATCTCTACCCCTATGAATCTTATTCGTTGAGATGGCAGCAACACAGACTTTGGCCAATTGAAGGTGATTCCAAGGGAATTGCCCAGTGATATAGTGGCTTGTAGGTTCCGCAGTAGTAGATGCTTGGAGGTGGCAGTTAGGAGCCAGTCGTCTAGATACGGAAACACCTGGAATCCTAGACTTCTCAGGTGAGCAGTCACGACTGCCAAACACTTGATGAACACCCTGGAGGCTGTGGTGAGACCAAAGGGCAGCGCGCGGAACTGAAAATGACTGCCTCCTAGGCTGAAGTGCAGATGTCTCCTGGATGCTTGATGTACCATGATATGGTAATAAGTGTCCTTGAGATCTATGGAGCACATCCAAACACCTTTCTCCAGCAATGGGAGAATGGTTTGTAGGGTGACCATTCAGAACTTGGACTTTCTGACTGAACGGTTTAGAATGTTGAGGTCCAAAATGGGCCTCAAGTCCCCGGTCTTTTTTGGCACCAAAAAGAATCTTGAGTAAGTCCCTAATCCGATCTGGTCTGCGGGGACCGGTTGGATGACTCCTTTTTGCAGCAGCTTTGAAACTTCTGAGGCTGCAGTATCCCGTTGACTGGGTGGCGGGTCCGGGATTTTTTTGGACTGAGGTGGGGAGTGAGAGAAAGGGATGGTGTAACCTCCAGCGATAATTCGAAGCACCCATCGGTCCTGAGTGATACCTTCCCAGGCTTTTAGGTACTTCGAAAAACGACCCCCGACTGGCTCCGGAGCTGCACAGTCGGACAATCCCTCAGGGACTGTGAAAGGCCGAAGAGCCACGAAAGGACTCGCGGTCTCCAGTGTTGCGAGGGCCTCTGCCGCCTCTGGGACGGCGTCTTCCGGAAGAATTTCCCCCTCCTCTGCCTCTGGAAGGGGAATCCTCCTGCTGAGAGGGGTAAGGCTTCTGAGATCTACGGAACCACATTTTCCCTCCTCTTTTAGCCATGGGATAAGGCCGAAAGGGAGTGGAAAATCTTGCCCCTACGGCAGTCAGAGTCTTACCCTCCTGTTCACAGCGGGTCAGTGTGTCCTTTACCTTGGGTCCAAACAAGGAGGACCCATCAAAGGGGGCGTCAGCAAAGGAAGACTTAAAGGCCTCTGCAAAATGACACAGGCGGAGCCAGGCTTGTCTCCGTAGAGCAATGCCTGTACCCGCCGCTCTACTCGTCCCTTCGGCCGCATAAGAAATGAGCCTCATGGACGAGTTTGAAATGGATGACAATGTAGCCAGCTGAGAGCCAACCGTCTGGGCCAGCTCCTCAGGCAGGTTACCCAAGAGGGTATCGGAAAGTTCTTTAATCAAATCCCTCTGAAATCTAGTAAAGTGCGTAAGGTAGTTCAAGGACCTTAATGTAAAGGCCGCTGAACTTAGGGTGCACTTTCCGTACCGATCCATACTCCTAGACTCCTTATTAGGAGGATGGACGGACGTCGAAGCCTCTGCTGCATCTTGCTGGGTAGCAGATGCCACCACCAAAGCATCTACAGCCACACCTTTAGTTAGAAACTCTTTTTCAGGGGGTGCTGAGAGGAACTTATTCGGACGAGCAGGCACCGGTTCCACAGAGTCTGGGTGTTCCCATGCCCTTCGACAGATCAAATCCAAGAGCTCGTCGAAGGGCGGAGACACCCAGGAGGCGGAGGGCTGAGCCCCGAAGGCCTTAAGGAACACCGACTCATCAGCAGAAGGGGGTTTGGACTGCCAGCCGCCTCATTGTTTAAGGGCTTCCAGGATGTCTGCAAAGGAGACATCATCCGAGGACGACTTAGGGGACCCCTCTGCATCATCGAGATCAGTGTCTGATGTAAGAGACTCATCAGGGGAGTCAACGTGCTTCCTCTTGCACGATCTTTTCCTGGGGGTTCTTCCGAAGAAGCTTCAGAAGGACCTCCAGGAGGGGGGGAAACCCCAGTGGGGGTAACCTCAGGCCCCGGGGCTCCGCTGTCTAAGGACAGGGGGACTGCCAAAGACCCAGTCTCGGTATGCAGGGAAGGAGCTGGGGAGACCGTGGTGGTAGCCAAAGATGATTTGGCTAATGCACTCCTCATAGCCCTGAAGGTGGGAGCACCAGAATCCTGGGAGGGTCCCACCTCCGTGGCCACGACAGTAGATGGCACTCCCGCAACCGACGCACCGAGAGGGAGACTTGGGACCGAAAACATCAATCCCGAAGAACCCCCCCGGGGCCGACGGAAGAAGCCTGCGTACCGAACTCCGAACCAAGAGCCGGAGTTGGAGTAAGGGTCGGGCCCGACCCTAAAACTTCCACCGGTTACACCAGCACCGGCTCCAACAGTGCCGAGGCTGTTGGAGGAGGAACCATAGTAGGGAGGTGGACCATCGGCTCCGAAGCCAAATGGGCTGGAGCCGAAACCATCTTTTGGAACACCGGAGACTGGAAGAGTCTTAGGAGCACCCTGTCGATGTCCGAATCAGACATCTTGGATGATCTGGACGATACCGATTGGGTCCGAACCGATTTCTCCATCGGCTCCAAAGGACTAGGGGACTGGCTCCGAATGGATTCTATAATTATTGGCTCCGAGGCAGATCTCAAGGTAATTTCCCTTGGTGCCGACGAGGACTTCAGCTCCGAAGGGGAAGAGTCTGAGCCGGCAACCCTCATCGGCTCCAATATCAGTGGAGCCGATGAAGGTGACCCGCCTCTCAATGCCCCAGTCCTCGGCTCCGAAACCAGAGGGGTCGAGACTGGAGGCATCGAGGCAGACCATTCCGCCCTCGGCTCCGAAGTCCGTGGAGCCGATGGAGAAGTCTGCCTAGGATTTTTGGCAGTCGGTTCCGACTGACTGGTCGGAGCCGACGCTTTCTTCTTCTTCGAAGGAGAGGGAGAGGAAGATAAAGCCTCCTCGAAGGATGGCTTAATTAACCCCTTAAGGATTAATTTGTTTTTCCTCTCCTGGAGGACCCTTGATGAGAAGGCGTGACACATGCCACATGATTCTTGTAGGTGCTTGGCGCCTAAACAATAGACGCACGAGGAGTGGTCGTCCGTTATGGACATCTTATAACCACACCTCGCGCACTTTTTAAACCCGGAGGGTCTATGCTCTTTGGACATGACTAATTTAGATAACACACCTGTCTAAAGAGAAACACACCAAAACTTAACAGTTTAAGAGCAAAAAATATAAAGTTTTTTTTTTTTTTTTTTTTTTTTTTTTTAAGTCACAATACAGTTGTACAAAAAAAACCACACAGAAAGAGAGAGTCAAGACCCTCTAACTTAAACGGGTACTTGACCCACAAATAAAACGCTAGAATAACAAGTAGCAACAGGGGAAGGCCCCTCTAACTAAAATGGGAAACATTCCCTTGACGAAAAACACAAATTCCTCAATAGAACTGTTCAATACACACTCGTATCACAACAATAGCTGTTAAAACAGCTTTTGGGTTCAAAGCAAGCAAATTCCTGACAGGAAAAGCCTAAATAAATTAGTACTTAGCCCAGCCAAGTTGAGACCACGTCTAAGCTTGTAAGCGGCAAACGAGATCTGGGGGATTAGTGGTGGTGCATCCTGGGATAAGAAATAGCTCAGCCAATAAGAGGCCTCGCTCTATAGCATAGCGTGCCGAGTCGGAGCCGAGGGATCGGCTCCGAGCCCATCAGTACAGAATGTAGGCGAGATAGGATCACATAACATCTTTGGTTTTGTTGGTTTTTCTACAGTTAAAAATCTTAGGTCATTTTGATCAATAACTCCTTGGAAAAAATGCATCAGATAGGAAGAAATCAGTTCTCATATATGCCTTATTTACTTGATTTTTAGAAACCCTAAAATAGGTGGAGGGTCCTTAAGAACATCAAACATTTTTGAGACATAGTCTATCTGAGCCATGATGAACAACCCTTCACCTTTGTCAGGTTTCATAACTCGGATGTTTTCGTCTCTGGCCAAATCAGTAAGCACTTCCTTTTCTTCTGCTGTTAAATTCCCTTGACAGTGCAACCTCCTAGTTGTTACTTTCCTAATCTCTGTTTCACACATTTTTTCAAATAGTGCTGTTTCAGAGTTATTAGGGGGAATAAACACACTTTTCCGTCTCAGTTTCCCCACTCCATATTTAAAGTGGAATGCCCTTGGAAAAATAATCTCAAGTTTAACTGCCTTACATAAAGTTTCAGACTAATTAAACTGAATCGCTGAAATTGTAAATTGTAAATCCCTGTTTTTTAATGTCACATTCAAAAAAGGTGTCTAAATTTGTTTCCACACATGTCTAAAGCATTATAAAATCATTATAAAAATCTGTCTCATTCATTTCAATTTTATGTCCATTTACAATACTTTGCTTAATAACAACGTCTACTAGTTCCATTTCCTTCTCCCCCACCCCTTTTCCTTATGTTGTAAGAATAGTTCTGTTTGTTGCTGGGGTTTCTGTTCACTTGATTCATCAAGCGTTCTAACCTCCTGGGTTGAGGATCTTTCTCTAAAAAGCTTCTTCCTCATCACATTCTTCTCCAGAAGTATTACCCTTGTTTCTTGTGGAGTTTTTAATGCTAAAGTAATTTTCCCTCTCACTGTCTTGCTCCACTTTAATAGTGGGTCTAATTTTAGCACCGATGGGGTAAGCTTGATTATTTTTATAATCAGCTGTGTCTCTAATCAGTTTCCGCTGTTTAGTATTTAAATTGTTTTTCACAAAAACCTCCACATCAGGTAACACCTTACAGTACTTTTGGTTGTACTGCTCAAACAATAGGTCATTTACAATACTTTGATTTAAAACAGTAATTTCGGTTTGTAATGCAGTTAACTTACTTTCATTATTTTTTATAATTATATCCAACATTGCCAATCCAGCCTTGTCAAACAGCCCAAATAGTTCACGATATGCTGTGGACCCAATTTTGATCCCCATAGGTAATTTCCACAGCCTCAGCCCCTTCTGGACTTGTTTGAGAATAAACGATTTCCTTAGAAGAGCATTGTCTAATTGTAAAGACCTGTATTTTTTTACATAACTTCTCAAAGTTCATTATCTGTTTTTTTCACATCGGCATGTTCATCTTCTCACTCGTTCCTCCTCCAAAATCCACTTCCGGTGCTGCAAACCAGCTTGTCATGTCCCTTCTGCTTTGTGGATTATGATTCGTTGTCATAGCTGCATTTAGGCTCTCTATTAGTAGCGAAGTATGGAGGGTGAACAATTCTGCTTGGGAACTGGTTAAGGAATTCTCCTCAGCATCTCACCCAAAAATGGAGGTGATGACAAATTGGAGGATGAGGCAAGAGAGTTAAGATGGCAACTCAGGTTGAACTTTACAGTTGCACCAGGGCTCAATGATAACATTTCTTTAATGCCAATACTAAAACAAAGAGCTTTGGTTATATAATGTGAAATAGTGAAGCGAACATTAACACTATTGAAAAAGAATCAGGGTTTTTGTAACCCAGCTTTGTTGTATGACTTGCAATGGCTGGTTTTAAAAACATGATATACATAGAAAAATATTTAAAAAAAATGATACACATATAAAAACTGTTTTTAACATGACGTGTTAGATAATGCCACTTTAAACTGATGTTGTTGTCCATTTGAAATGGTTAAGATGTATCTGGTTGGTTGTTTTATCACGTTTTGCTATTTAAGGGGGGTGTTGTATTAATGGCAAATGACTCTGAAGAAGGCTTTGAATGTTTAAGGTGAAAGCGCTCAGTCATTTGTATTTTAATAAATAAGTTCTCGTTTATTCCTAGTGGTTTGGGATTCTTGTTTTTTTCATTGGATGGTCAGTGTGCCTGTTGGCACTAGTGTTTTTTTTTTTGACAATATGAAATCCTGAAGATGGCACTTGCTGATCTTCTATGAAAATGTTACTCTAATGAAGAGAAAGAAAGGAAAGCAGAATTCTCTAAAGAGCAGGATTTGCTCTTTCTTCTGCAGACTCTTCAAGTGAGGAATATGTTAGATATGAAATCCTCAAGTCAGGGATAAACTCAACTAGATTCTAAAAAGAAAGCTGGATGCTGCTCTCCAAGCTGTAAAAACTAAGAACAAGTGCAGTGCCTAGTCAAGGTTTTAGCAGTAACTTTGAATGGGATGGCCAAGGTTTTGGTAATAACATGTAACTAGCCTTGTGCTGAACTGGGTTCAAGCCCTGACCGCACCTCTGGCACAACATACATTTGACAAGCATCTCAGGAAGCTGGAAGGGAGAGGTGGGGTGGATGGGAGTGACATTATTTGGTGGTGAGGGAGGTGGCTAGACTCATCGCAATACCAATCACAGTTGGTAAACCAAGGTATTGCAGTAGGACGCAACTCATAGAGTCATAATGTTTGTATGCTACCCACAGTTAGATGGATTTCATGTAAAGTCATGCTTCTTTCTAGACTGCTGCACAACACAGCTGTTAGCTGCCACAGGGATGCATTTAGGTGGGGAGAGGGAGGGAGGTATACGACTTCCACACTAGACTGTTCCATAACTCCCAGCCCTCTCCCTGGGGGAATGGAGAATGAATGAATAGAATGGATTGTGTCTCAGGCCAAGAACAAATGGGTCACAAGGCTCTCTAACCTTGAGATGCAGTTTGGCTCTCATCCTCAATGAAGGACCAAATGGTCGGACTCAGAGAAGACAGAGGGGGGTCTGATATTTTAAGAAAACATGCATATATTTCATATAAATTCCTCATTTATTTTTCAGTTTACCTAACGCTCTATCTCATGAACCTGGAAAATGATCTACTGAGTCTCTTATCCATTCTATCTCACTATGGCTCAACAGTTAGTGACAAAATAAACAAAAAGGAAAATTGGACTGATCTCACTCAAATTCCTTCCAACCATAGATGCAATAAGGAAACTTCTACCACTATAATGCACCAAACTCAAAGCTCTTTGACAATGGCATAGTACTTTACTTTGCACCACAATAAATAAATAAATAAATAAATAACCCACATTCATAGGTAAATATTAGACAATCATTCCACAGACCATTACATGCCTAGCCAATAATCAGATCGTGACCAAAGTTGAGAATCAAACCCTGTACCTTGTGCCTTCGAGGTAAACACTTTAACACCTTAACTATTATGAAACCTCCTGTGCTTATAGCATTGGGATGCACATTCTCCACTATTGCTCAAATTTTGTTCACATTTCTTCATAAAATCCTTTGCAAAATAATATTTCCCCATACACCAACATCTGTTGACCTTTAGCCTTCATGATACCAGGGTACAGTTAACATGTTGATGCATCCGCAGACTTAATGGATGCTCAATTGTTCAAGCATGGGCAGTGTCCACTGAAGTTTATGGATTCAACCCCCACCTTGTGGCAATGTTACTGAGGGATTAAATAGACTTATGCACCCCATAGCTTAATACGAAGGATTATGACTGGGTTTTCGACCATAGCCAACTTACTATGTGTTTGTGTCACGGATGCTAAGAAATTCACCTCTATAATAAAGCTCAAGAGGTGAATCTTGGCATCCATGTGGAGAAAATATTATAAGGGCTATGATTGTTGAGACCTGATCACAAGCCTTTGTAGCACATGGAGCTTTATCTGCTCCATGTACTACCTGTTACACAAAAAAGTGTAGGGGAGGAAAGTGTTTTAGTGGCTTTCAATGTCGGTAAAATACTCAGTGCTGTCAGACAGACAGCAGACAGAAATTAAGTGTCTCCTCAAGAATGAACAACATTAAAAGTTATCAGACACTTAAGTCTGCCACATTATTTGTTTTTATAAGTGTGGACAAGAAAAGCATCTAACAGTTTTGAAAGCTGTTTGACCTCTAGCAGCTGCTCTTTGATGACCGGCACTGTCTACTGTTAATCCTTAGAACAAGATTAGTCTTAACAGAGCTTAGAGGTGCTTAGCAACAGCTTCTGATGCAGAAAAGTACTTAACAGCTCACCTTCTTCTTATTTTGGGAGCTAACCATGTCATTCCACAAATTGTGCAGTACTTATGAAGCATTTTATTAAGAAATAGTTTACACACATTAGCAGTCATCCATACATGCCACAATGTGTTTACCACTGTATTCTGATTTTTCTCTCATTAAAAGAAACTACAGAAAGTTTCTGAAGCTGCTACCCTAAATGTTGAAACGTGTATAGATGTCATGCTCTCCTTTCACTGTTCTCAGCATCTAGAACCATTTAGAGGCAATCTGTATATTTAGAATATTATAAATCAAGCATTCCACTAAAAGACTACCACTCTCTCATAATAAGGAACTGATTTCCCTAAACTGAGATACTGATAATAGTATCTGGGTAGGCAAGAAAAACAATATAAGTTTAGTCTTTCTGAATATAAAGCAATATATATTCAGAGGTGTAACTTAAGAATGGCCTGGTACAGGAACAACACAGCACTTCCATACTTTTTGTTCAGTCTAAACTGGATGAAGACTCAACTGGAAAATATAGACCAGTCAAGCCTTCAGAGCAATGAAATATTAAAAAAAAAAAAAAAAAGATTTGGGGGGGGGGGGCAATCACCTCTTTGCTCCCTGCACCCCACAGCCACGTAAATATACTAACTCTACTGTCCCACAGCTGGGGGAAAACCAACATACACAGAATCATTGCAAGGACAAAAATCAAAACTGTACAAATCTGCATTGACAGTGAATTTCAATTTAATTCTAATTTAAAAAAAAAAGATGTAGGAGTTCAGCACTGACATTAAATCAAATTTACATTCTGTCCATTGTACGATAATGCAACCTACTGTACAGTAAGAAAACAAAGCATTCATGATGTCTTATCAATACAACAATGCATAAATACAGACCACCAGAGACGTTCCAAATAAATAACGTATTGCTTAAACCAAAAACACTCCGTTTAAATGATAAAATCAAATATAAAAGCGTATACATATTTTTTTCCAGAAACTCTAATGAAAATTGAAACTTTAATGGGTTTTCACACAGATGCTGACAACTTTATCATCCTGACTAGGTTCAGTATATTAAATTATAACATTTCAGAATCCACAGCCTCAAGCAAAAAAAAAAAATGACAGGAGTATACTGAAATGGCACTTGGTGAATGTTCAAACTCTATCACTGCCTTGCAGGAAAAGTCCAACTCTGGAAACAAGAAATTGGAATTGCTGGTAAAGTATAGTTGTGTAAGTAAACTTTACCATAACAGTAAATGTTCTAATGGATTATTGTTGCAGCAGCCTAAACTGCTTGAGTTTTACCGCAATGACGGCCAGATTTCAAAACTTGAGTGACTTCCATTAGCTCTATCAGGAGCTGGAGCGGATTTCTAATATAAATGCAGTTAAGAATGCCAATTTAATCAGACCTTTTTGCCTACAAAAAGGAAGGCAAGAATAATGATAGGAAACAAGTTCAGTTGTAAACTATATATACAAGATTCTATGCATAAACAAGCAGAAATAGTCACAATAAAGGAGCTGGATGGAGGCAAGGCTACTGATCTATTAGATCATCATCTGTTATGGTAAGTGTACTTGCACAACTGGACTATGTTCAACATTTAGATCCCTATTAGACCGCTCATTCCTATTTTCTATTTACTACTTCATAAGATGCACCTGTTTTGGAGCTTTGTCTCTATTTTCAGGCTTGCTTTACCCCTTCACGCAATTTTATGAATCCCCGTCATCATATGTGATTTTTGAAGTTGTCTAGTACACAGAAAATCACACAACCTGACCAACACCAATAACTTAAAGACAGAGGACAATTATCTTACATCTCCCTTTTTTCAGAAGCAAAAATAAATTACCTTTTGGCACTACAGTTCATTAAAGCTTACAGATTTTACATGGTCTCTTTGCATATATTTTTCCATCACTTCTGTCACTCTGTTTTTAAATGTGTTTTTGGCACCATATCACACATTCCTACTGGAAATAGGAAGAGTTATATGCTATATGTAATCAAATGTTATGCTAATTAGATGTCCAGATTTTAGGCTTGATGTCCCTTCTTTTCAAGGGTATTTGTCCTTAATTTCAATGTCTGCAGGTTGAGAGGTAAGATCATTGCTACAGTAGCCCAAGCCATTTGGGTCGATTACCACAGCTTAGAAACTTAGAATGAAGTAAGAAAAATAAATTAAAAATCTATGAGCCACTGGAGAATAGTTCTGTGGGAAGTTGGTATAATGGTTAAGGTGTTCACCTTATAGGCACAAGGTACAGGGTTTAATTAACACGAGGTAATTGGCTGGGCTTGGAATATCCCACAAGGGCAGTTAGCCTGGTACTAACTTATGTGTGGGAGGCTGGCATAATGGTTAAGATGTTTACTTTACAGACTCAAGGTGCACTGTTTGACTCTCACAAGGAGTAATTGGCTAGGCTTAAAATGGCCCACAACTATGAACCTACGGACCTGGAAAATTAATCCAGTTAGCAGTGTTTTACAAATGTACAGAGGACTACATTGTTGCCTCTAGATTATTTATGGAGTGAACCCCTTTTCAGGAAAGCCATTGAAGAACCAAAGGTCATTGTGGAATGGGACCTAACCCTATCTGTAAGTGGCTTATTGTGAAGAGTATAAAAAAGGTAGGTAATGGCATAAGACAATGATCTGGAAACAGTCTGTTTTGGCATTAGTTATCCCTTCATCCTACCTTCATAGGGGTAGACAGGTGATCAGTTTTCCTGAAGGACTGAGTTTTGTCTAGGTAATATCTGAGCTGTCTGTGGACATCTAGAATGTGAATGATCTTTTTTCCTCACATTCTTGGGTTCAGGGAAGAAGACTGGGAGATTTATAGTCTGCCTTAAAGTAAACTCTGAGGCTCTTTAAGCATAAAGTAAGGGTTAGTTCTCAAAGAAACTCTGTCCTTGGTGAAAAATGAATAAAAAAAAAAGAAAGAGAAAAAACTAAACAAGTTCTTCCGATACTGTCAATTTAATTCAAATAAGCACTTTTCTTACTTGTAATGTTGAGACTTCTTCAGACACTGAAACATTAGGTAAAGATGACTCACCATAAGAGCTTGTAACTCAGATTCCTCAGAGAACCTCATTTCAGCCAGATGAGCTGGTTCAAATGGAAAAAGAGTAAGCTTTCCCAGCACATAGTTAAGATCCCAAGCAGGAGACACCTCTTTGTAGGTGGATGGACATGTAACATCCCTTTCAAAAACTGTTTAACTTTGGCATGGTTAGAACTGAGGGATTGAAGGACAAACAAGCAGAAAACTTCCAACAAATGAATCTAGACAGAGTAATAAGAAAGGCCAGAGGACAGTATCTCACATAAATAATCAAGAACTAGAAGCAACCAGGCCTGCAGATGGTCCTGATCCTTGGACTGGTACCAACTAGAAAATCTTTTCCACTAGCACATATAGGATTTTCTATAAGTCAGTTTTTGACTCCTTTACTACCAGCTGCAAGTCCTCAGAATAAAAGGTTCCTAAAGGATATCAAAATTCTATCATCCAGGCGGCCCCTATCATTGTGTAAACAACCTTCCTCTGTAGGGAAGCCTATGGTAATTGCCTTTGACCAAACTGAAAAGAAAGGAGAATCACTGTTGTCTGGTCCAAAAAGGAGTCACCACCACTATTTCTAGGGATTCCTTCTTGATCTTCAGAAGAACTCTGGATATTTTTGGGGAGTCCTTTTGGATCTTCAAAAACACTCTGAATATCACTGGAAAGGGTGAAAAGTATACAGGAGATTTTCTGTTGACGGGAATGTAAAAGCATTTGTCATCCAGGACTGTTTGCAAGCAGCCTTGGAGTAGAATTTCTTTAGCTGTCTGTTCTGACAGGAGGCAAGCTGATTTACTTGAGGTGTTTCCTACAGTTGGATCAAATCTTAAAAAATTCAAGATGAAGTTTCCATTTGTGAGGCATTACCTACCACCAGTTAGCTTGTATGCAATCAAGTTTTGCTCTGACAAAATGTGTTAAGCCTGAAGAGTCAAACTGAGCCGAGTTGCTATCTCTCAGGCCGTCACAGAAAGTCTGCAAAGAAGCTACAATCTAAATCTCCTTATATGTTTATGTACTACATCACTGTGGTGTTATCTGTGTAAACTTGTAGAGGTCCAGGGGACCAGAGATTGTTTAAGGCTTTCAAAACACTGATCACTGCCAGAATCAAGCTGACATTTTTGTACCTATGTCAGTCATGAGAGTCCCACAGAGCTTGCTCATGCTTCCCACAACAGTTCCATTCAGATACAGCTATAATGACAAACTGGAGAGAAGTCTGAAAGGAGGATGGGAGACCTGGACTGCACAAGATCTGATCTACCTGCCATAAAATGTCCCCTTTTACAAATCCTAGAATAGGGATCTGCAATGATAAAGGGTGTAGATGCTAAGTCTAAACTGACCTGAGATACTATTGGATGATTTTCCTCATGTGTAATCTGGCCCTGGGAAGCATGAGAAACAATGATGCCTTGCATCCCAAAAACTGAGAAATTCCTTTGCAGATGCCTGGCTTTGAGTGGAAAAACTCAGGAAGAACTTCTGAAATGTCTATACATTGTCTGAAGGAAGAAAGGCTCTTTCCAGGGTAGAATCTAGCAGATGTCCCAGAAAGACAATCCTGTGAGAAGGGGTGAGAGATTTTGAAAGTCACTTGAAAACTCAGACTTGGTAGAAGATTCTGAACAGTTGCTAAAGACGCATAACAGCAGGAAAAGAGTCTGCAAAGAGAAGACAACCATTCACATATGGAAAATGTGAATGCCTTGAAGACTGCAATAAGCAATTACTGAAGCCAAACACCTTGTGAATATTTTTGGAGCAATGGAGAGTCCACAGGGTAAGACAGAGACTGTTACTGCAAGCCAAAAATACAAACTCTAAAAATATTTGAAGTGCATGCAAATGGGAATGTGATGACAACACAGAGGCCTAGCTTTTCCACGAAAGTTACAGGAGGAAGAAAGATAAAGGTACTGAAGGGAATGCATTTGAACTCTGGAACATTGCCAAAAAGGAGTAGAAAAGAAAGCTCCAGAACAGGCCTCCAGGATCCTTCCCTCTTTAGTGCCAGTAACGTCCTTTAATAAAACATTTGCCCAACTAGCAAGGAGGCACTGGTGCTATTACTTCTTGTGTAAGCATGTGATGCAGAATTTGAGGAAATAAGGAGATCTGGTTCACTGGATAAGGGGGAATCCCCTAAAATGGAGGAAGGGATATCCACTGCCAAATGTATCCCTGCTGAATTACATTTAAAACCCTTTGTCTGCCACAGTCTTATGCCAAAATGGAATATGAAGCCTCAAAGAGATGGAGAGGTTGCCAGAGTTGGGGCTTGGGGGCGTGTGCTGAACAAGTGGCTAGACATGCTGGCAAAAAGGACTGCCCTTGATTTTTAGAAGTTTTTCCTTTCTTTATGGAGCTTCCTTGCCATTTTTAATTCCTGTTTGATGGCTTCTTGCTTTTTAAAATGCTTACTGAAAAGGGGAGTTGAGAAGGAAGTGAAATGTTTATTTGCTTTAAATGTGGGATGAAAAATATTACTCACTCCTTGAATCAGCTTTCTCCTTTCATCACACTTCTTAGCACTTTAACTGCAGATGGGCCAAACAGAACTTCCTTGTCTAAGGGACAATTACAATTTCAGTTTTAACATCTGCAGGAAGGTCTTCTTATTACTGACCCAGAAGCACTAGCTCTGGAATAAGAATCATCAGCATCATAAGCACACTTTTAGTACAAGCTTAGTAAGATGAGAAGCAGATGTTAAAAAGGCATACAACTGATGTTTTACCTTAGAAGGAAGGTTAACTATTCACCTGTGAATGTTTCTCAAAAGACAAAAGAAAAACTTTTCACATATGAGCTTGGCAGTTTAAAATCCTAAAAGATAACATAGCAGAAGACTACAACTTCTTTCCTAACTTGTCAAAAGCTTTCCTATTCTTGTCTAAGGGAATGGGGTTAGCAGAAGTAATCTGTTTATCAGAATCACTTTTAGACAGATAAATTACTGCTGAATCTGGTTTTACGGTTGGAAAACAAATACTTGAGAAATAAGGAATCCTGTATAACCTGTCAAACATTCTTGGGGCAGGAGTTTGATTGTCAGGTAAACTTGTAGCAGTGAGAAAAAATATCTAAAGTAGGCAAAACAGGAGGAACAACTGCAAATTTATGCAAGTTCAACTATAACAAATCATAATACATTTTATGTGCAACAGGAATTTCAATCTGTTCCCACTGAACAACCTATTTCATCATAGACAAAGTCTCAGGAAAAAGAAAAATCTTCTAGATGAAAATCTGAAACCAAACTTTCCTCAGAATCAGAATGCACAGATTGTGGAAGTACACCCCCCAGCTGTGCCTGTTGTTCTTGCTGACAATCCAAGTCAGAAAGAGAGGGAACATTTCTTTTTTTCTTGCCTGAAGCAGAAGAAGGCATAAGAAAGGCAGAGATTATCTTTTTAGCAAATACCAACAAATCTTCCCTATCCAGAGAAACAGAAAAAGGGTAAGGCAAGATTTTCTCACCGTGTTCACCCCACCTAGGAAACTTCCTGTTAAATGACCAACCTGTGGTAGGTAAACTAATCCCAGCTTCAGGGCCTCTATCTCATGGGGGGGTGAAGGAGTTTCACCTGCACCATCCTCTGAGAGTGACTAAAGTGGTTCCCCTTTGTCCTCCAACGGAAATATAATCCCTAAAGCTGAAAAGGAATTGGCCATTTCTTGGCACAATATCCTACAGCAAAACACAAAACTACACAAACTGTAGAAAAGATCTGTCAAAAAATAGATTTTTTATACAAATGTACACATACAGTGGATATAAAAATTGTACACACCCCTGTTAAAATGCCAGGTTTTTGTGATATAAAAATGAGACCACACTAAATCA
Source organism: Protopterus annectens (assembly GCF_019279795.1). NCBI lineage: Eukaryota > Metazoa > Chordata > Ceratodontiformes > Protopteridae > Protopterus > Protopterus annectens. The sequence goes on from NC_056725.1 coordinate 1,353,486,852, forward strand.
TTTCAAAAATTTCCCACCTTTAATGTGACCTATAACCTGTACAATTTAATTGAAAACCAAACAAATCCGTTATTGGAAAAAATATAAAAAATACAAAATGTACAATAAGCTGGTTGCATAAGTGTGTACACCCTTAAAGTAATACTTTGCTGAAGCACCTTTTGATTTAATTACAGCATTCAGTTTTCTTGGTAGGAGTCTAAGGATGGCACATCTTGACTTGGCAATATTTGCCCACTGTTCCTTGCAAAAGTGCTCCAAATCTGTCAGATAGTGAGGGCTTCTCTTGTGCACAGCCCTCTTCAGGTCACCCCACAGATCTTCTATTGGATTTAGGTCTGGGCTCTGGTTGGGCCATTCCAAAACTTAAATTTTCTTCTGGTGAAGCCATTCTTTTGTTGATTTGGATGTATGTCAGGGGTCATTGTCATGTTGAAAGGTGAAATTTCTCTTCATCTTCAGCTTTCTAGCAGATGCCTGAAGGTTTTGGACCAACAGTGACTGGCATTTGGAACTGTTCATAATTCCCTCCACCATGACTAAAGCCCCAGTTCCAGCTTAAAAAAAGCAACCTCAAAGCATGATACTGCCACCACCATGCTTCACCGTGGCGATGCTGTTCTTCTGGTGAAGCCATTCTTTTGTTGATTTGGATGTATGTCAGGGGTCATTGTCATGTTGAAAGGTGAAATTTCTCTTCATCTTCAGCTTTCTAGCAGATGCCTGAAGGTTTTGGACCAACAGTGACTGGCATTTGGAACTGTTCATAATTCCCTCCACCATGACTAAAGCCCCAGTTCCAGCTTTAAAAAAGCAACCTCAAAGCATGATACTGCCACCACCATGCTTCACCGTGGCGATGCTGTTCTTCTGGTGAAGCGAAGTGTTGTTTTTGCGCCAAACATACCTTTTGGAATTGTGGCCAAAAAATTCAAACTTGGTCTCATCAGACCATAATACATTTTCCCACATGCTTTTGGGAGACTATGTATTGTTTTGCAAATATTCACTGTGCCTGGATTTTTTTTGTGTAAGAAAAGGCTTCCGTCTTGCAACCTTACCCCATAGTTCAGACATATGGAGAATATGGGAGATTGTTGTCATATTAGTACAGATCCAATACTTTCCAGAAATTCCTACAGTTCCTTCAGTGTTGCTGTAGGTCTCTTGGCAGCCTCCCTGACCAGTTTTCGTACCGTCTTTTCTACTGTTGTCCCATATTTTCTCCACTTTTTGATGACTGTCTCCACTGTGTTCCATGGTATATCCAATGCTGTGGAAATCTTTTTGTACCCTTCTCCTGACTGATACCTCTCAACAATGAGATCCCTTTGATGCTTTGTAAGCTCTCTGCGAAACATGGCTTTTACTGTAGCATGCAAATGAGTAAATGTCAGGAAAATCCTACTAGGACAGCTGAACTTTACTTGTGGTTAATCAGAGTCTCTTTAATTGATGGCAGGTGTGTACCCAAAAAGACTGAATGCTGTAATTAAATCAAAAGGAGCTTCAACAAAGTATTAGTTTAAGAGTGTGCACACTTATGCAACTAGCTTATAGTACTTTTTTTATTTTTTATATTTTTTCCCCTGACAGATTTGTTTGCTTTTCATTTGAATTGTACATGTCACATGTAAGGTGGGAAAAGTTTTGAAATGACTTATTGTGGTATTTTTTTATATCACAAAATCCTGGCTAACAGGGGTGTGTACACTTTTTAAATCCACTGTATGCATTTACACGTAAATTCCCTTACAAATGCAATTACACTCCACAAAAGCATTCTGTTGTCTAGCAAACGCAACATTTTAGCCACAAAAAAACACAAGTTTTACACAGAAAAATACATTTTAGTAAAAGGTTTTCCCTAAATGGAGACTATTTGTACAGTCTTGAAAAATCACTAACCATGCAATAGTACCACAGGGCCCCCCAAAGAAGCACACTTTGATGGCAAAAAAATTCTGACTAAATTGACACTCTTAACAGTTTTATATAGGTGTTCCTCTTGAGCTCCTGACAGTTAGAATATATGGAAGGCAGCTTTGAAAGCTGAGCAATCACTGGGGTAAAACCCAAATAACTTACATTATTTGAACATTGATATAAATTTTCACATGTAAAAGACCGCATGAAATATTTGTAGAATCAGGGGAGGGGAAAATATTTACTTTACCAGTAGCTGTGAAGCTGGAGTATGATACCTTTACTTCATCACTCTTTAAAAAAAAGGCACTTGACAGTGAGGGTACACAAGGTTGGTGCACCTGCACTTTATTAACTTTGATAAAATTAGGCTGTGCTGTTGTAGTTGGGTGTTGCTTGTCAGCAATTTACTTGTAAGAAACCCACAAAATGGGTGAAATTCTACCTTATATCTTTCTGTCTGTAAAACCCCAAATCTCAGTTTCAGGCTGTTGTACTAGGCCATTATGAAGGTCCTCCCCCTTCAAGGTGCCAAATCATTTATTTATCCCAAAAAATCCACAAAGAATTTCACAGCCCTTTATATCAATGTTGTCTGGTCCCACTACTGAACTCTGTGATATGGATCAGCTGCCATCAGTGATCTTAAAACGCCTGTTAATCTAGATTTGCCACCATTTTCAGGACAGCCCAGGCTAAGAAGGCACACTGGCACAAACATTTTTTGGCTGATAATAGGGATTATCTTAAATCACCATTAATGTAACATCTATGTGTACAACAGCATATAAAAGGTAAGATCGATGCAACATGCATTTACATAGGTAGTTACTAGATGTCCCCTGAGGCATCTAGCCCAAATTCACAGTTACTCCTAAGTACTATCTGGTTAAGTGACTTGCTTAAGGTCACACAGTAAGTAAAAGAGAGCTGAAGGAATCAAACCTTGTACCATTGGTACTACAGCTCATGCTCTTAACCCTCTACACCAACTGTAAGGCAACACTGGGCTTGTCCTAGCAAAATATAAATATAAATATGGCAAACATGATGGTGCAAACATAGTAAAGGTAAGAGCAATATGGTATGAGCAGTATTTTGAACAGTAGGAGTGTTAAAGTAGCAACAGTGTAACACGTTTGTAAGGAGAGGTTTATATTTATATATACACACATATATATATATATATATATATATATATATACACACACACACACAAGCATCGTGCATGTATGTGTGTGAGATGAATAGAAGAATATGGAGAAGTAGTAAAACTTGTAAAAGTGCACATGTTTGGAAAACACAATATGGAATATTAAGCAGAAAAAATATTATTAAGGGAGGTGAGGTGAGAAAGTTAATTGATAGGTGGTAGGTTAGAGGAAAAGAGAAGTGTGGATGTATCTGCAAGCAGAAAGTTTATCAAAAATAATCATACAAGAGGGAGCACATCATACCTCTCAACTTCTTAGTCCATGAAATCTGGACAAAGCCATCAATAATAGGGGACAAAGGCCCACAAATAGGGACACTTTTTAAATATTGCTTTTACAAACTTAAAAAATTGATATAATAACAGGTTTTGCATTAGCATAAATTTTCTGAATAGTATGAAGTCTGAAACTCAAATGTCTGTCATTATTTTCTGACTTCAACCCTTAATAATTTGCTAGTGATTTGCCAGAAAACCAAAATTTTATGAGAAAGAGACCAAAAATATGGACATTCGGCGGAAATCTGTACAGTTGAGAGGTATGGGAGCACATTGTAGATTCTAACCTGCATCACTGAAACTCCTGCATTTGCAGTCATTAAAAAGATGCTCTTTGAGCCTATTAACTAATTCAAATGTCTGTAAGGTAAGTGCCTTACCTCCAAAGGCAATGTTATTTTAGCAGGCTTGCCCTTGTTTAGAAAGTTATTTCTCTTCCATACAAGTGCAAGTGCAAAATGGGGATCAGCTGATGGTTAAGGTACTGTCATTGTAAGATCTTAAGTTGTATGAAATGGAACTTACTATATAAATGCAGTAAAGACAACAGCACACATTTGTATGACCAATTTGTATAAGAAGGTAGATATTAACTGGCCTTGCTTGGAACTGGTAACTAACTTCATTAAGAAGGTCGCAGTGATGAGTTTGTGCATCTGCTAGGTAAAGTAATTTGTATACCTTACTGATTTCAGGCTGAAGAACAGTTGCGTTATGAGAAGGGTATGGGGCATTAAATGACACAGCTTATTCCTGCTTAGGTAACAGAACATTTTTGGCTAAGAATTTTCCAGCTTCATGATGTAGAAGATTACAAGTCCTACAGAAAACTTTATCACCTGCATTTTTCAGTATGCCCTCTAAAGGAGATGGAGAAATCCAAGAGCAAACTAAAGTAATTATGTTCTCCAGTCTGTTTGATTGTACTGTTTAGCAGGTCCTTTAATAGGAAAGATAACATATTTTATTTTCTTTGCGGGATAGCAAAACTATAACTGCAATCCTCCGGGGATTCTTAATTTATTTTGGAATTTAACTTGAAAATTTACAACTGATGAATCGTATTTGATATGTACAATACTGCAGCATACCTGGTAAAGTTAAAATTTGGGATAATTAAACTGATATAATTTATAAATAAAATAAAGTGGGCCTGAAAACAGATCCCCATGGAACTTATGAGGTGAAGAGACCTTTGACAATAAGTGTGTCCCCAGAAATTATTTGAGAGCTCTTGTTACTTAGGTAGTTACAGAACCAAATAATTATGCCTGGATCAACCCTGAAGCTTTCCATTTTTGCAGTTCCACTTGAGTGACTGATGCCCTACAGTACCCAAGTCATGTTACCAAATGCAGTACTCACATGCCATTATATGTTACGTTAAAAGTGACACTCATGGTACTAAATCCTTCTCTATAGCCACACTATTAATCTGATATGATAAACAAGGTGCAGAAGTTGTTTAAAGATTATTTTTTTCACATACTTTGGTGACTAGGTGTAATTTAGATACTGATTGATACTCCTGAAGAAAGTGCAAATTGAAATTTTTTGGCAGATACATTACTAAAGGATATTTAAATTGTGTGGGTGCAATTCCTGCAGTCAGACAAGTTGAAAATATAAGCTGAGGGCTTATCTTGGAGAAAAGATGTCAGTCTTAGGTACATCTGATGCAGTACTGAATTCTTTGTGCCTGTCTTCTTGTCCTGCTTTTTTATTTCTTTAACAATAGATTTTGCCTGAATTTCTCTAAAGTGAAACAGGGGTTATAGCCCATTCTAAGAAGAGAAAACGACATTTCCATTAACTGTAGAGGTATTTGCAAAAGTAGGATGGCTAGTTGTGCTAGCTGTACTAATAAAGTTGCCTACAGGGATCGGATGATATTAAAGCCATTCAGATGAAAGTAACTGGTTACATTACCTGCATGCTTAGTTCAGTCTATCATATACCCTGTAAGTTTTATGTGCTTCAGTACAGGCTGGAACAGGAGGCAGTAGTAATTTTGCCACCAGCTATGGAATGTTGCCTTTCCTGAATTTGTTTATACTCAACTTGTCTTCCGTATCCAGAGATAAATTTGATAAAGATTACCATCTTGCATACTGGTTTTCCAATTTGTCCAAATTTTATCTCTTTGCCTTAGCAAGGTTATGATGTCAGAGGTAAGACAGGGACATGTAAGGTATCTCACAGGTTTATGGGTTTATACTAGGCTAACAATCAGCAAGGTTTTTACAAGTCTAGCCTTGCAACCCAAGCCAGTTTTGTCCCCAAGTTCCTTGGACACTTACGTGGTGGGGCATGTTAGTAAAGAGGTAGCTAAAAATTATGTGAGGGGGAGGTATGTTAGTTGGACATTAATTTACTTATTGTCAGCCTCTGTCCATTAAAGACAAGGGGGCCAGATCAGGCTGAATTTGTGACTTTCCATCCAATGATCAAAGTTTTTTTTTTAAATAGGGTCAGGGATGAACTCTGTTTCACGCAGATTGGGAGCTTATTCCACAGCACGGGGATCCTTTGAGGATCAGGTCCTCTCTGCTTTAAAGGGCAGTCTGCTCTGAATTTTGAGTAATTGCTGAAAAGTGAGAGAGGTGACTCCGGATTTGCTTTTTTTAATCTCAAAAATGACACTAGTCCATATCTTCAGTGTGGGTAACACAGCTCTCTCGTAAAGCACAGTGCCAGCACATCTTTAAATAAAAGACTAAAAATGCAGGAGAGGAGTAAATATTAAACATTGCTCTTCTCCTTTAAACTTGTTTTCTTGCAGGGTGCAAGCCTCCCATACCACTGAACTTGTACATACCATCTCCAAGATCACCAAACCTTGGAACAAAACAGAATATTCTGAGACATGGTTATATACAAGTCCATTTTTGGCCAGTCAGTCTTTGCATTTGGGATTAAGTGGGTCTCAACATTTCAAATGTTTACCAGGCAACATTGGTGGATTTCATATTTTCTGGATAGACCTGGAAAGAAATGATCTGACAAGGGATTGCTTGGGATTTTGACTGACCAATTGATAAGTGCTAGACAATGGTCAATAAAATTATTTCCCACTGCTAATAAACATGTTAATCTGGAATAAATATTAGCTCACAAGATAAAGCGCAGAGGTTAGATTATAAATGCGAAGCAGTGTAACAAGTTGATGTTTATCTGGTCCAGTAGTATTAAGACTAAAAACTACTAGTATTACAGTGCTGTTATGAAGCCAGTGGGAATGATATTGTAGAGTTTGTTCCAGAAGATTTAATAAGAAAGGCGCCTTTAATGTTAAGTTTAGCACTGAAGTCAAATAGTACATTATAGCAATAACCAATGACTGGGTGTGCTATATTAAAGATTTACCCACAGTTGGTGAGGTTTAATCATGAGGATGAAGTGGGAGTGACTAAACAAAGACAACCATGGGTAAATATTCAATATATCACACCCAGGAGTGGGTTACTGATATCATACAGTGATATTATTTAAGAAAAAAAATTACTTGCTTTTTTTAAGTAATGCCTTTGTATAATGGAGCCATGGTGGTGTTCTGCTTTTTTTTGGTATCCTGGGGTTTTCTTGATGTACTGCGCATGAGTATGGGACTTGCATTCTGATGCTTACACAGCACATCAGTGCTTTGGAAAGAAATCAATGGATAAAGAAAGACCTTCGTTGTTTTTTTTGTTTTTTTAAATAAAAAAAAAAAAAACTTTGAATACGGATAGTTCAGAGGTATGAGAGAGGCAGGGCAGAAATATAAGGATAATCAGGTACGTTTCTTTAGTTTTGCATAACACATCTCATTTTTCATGTATTCTCTCAACTCAAGAAAACTGGAAAGCTCCACATCATATATTAATAGAAGAACGTATGGGCAACCAGACTTTTTTCTATTGGTATATGCTCAATTAACAATGGGCATACTGATTGGGCTGACCAATCAGAGTGCATGTTTTTGAATGCAAATGAACTATTATAGTATAATAATGAGTATCCTTTGGAAGTGTCATTGTGTTTGATTGTGGAGCATTGCATGACTATTTTTTGGTTATGAAAAGCAGAGCACTTCTTTTTCTATTTCCCTAAATAGCTTGTTGTCTATAATGAGTGAGCAGCTGTTGAGAATAATGGGTGATGCATAAAATGCATCTTTTATCCAAGATTCAGTAATGGCTGTAATTTCAAGCAGTTCACAATTCAGCCAGACCTCAGGCTGTGCCCACTTTATACCAATGCTTCCATTATTTAACAGAATTACATTTAGACCTTTTTTGTCAATGTGACTAGAAAGGATATGAGTATTAGAAAGTCAGGGTTAGCGTGTATACCATCTGTTTTCATACATTTTAAAATATTGAGTTTGTTTAACAGCTATTTTAAGATTCAAAGAGATTTCTAAACAGCCCCGCAGTAGGATTATGTAAATAAGTATTTGCCTTTTTGCATGACATGTATCTTTATTAAGAAGACTCTCACATTCAAGATCTAGTCTGGTTTGAACAGAATGAACTTGTTTCTGACATAAGAAAGTAATTTGGGCAAGAAGGAAAAGTGTTTAGTAGGGCTGGGATGCAAACAAAAGATAAAGCAAGCAATGCTTGTAGGAGTACATTTTCTTTTCTCATCATGTTGATGTGCACATTTTAGAATCTTGTGCAGCATGTAGCTAGGAGTTAGACGTGACAGCTTTATCCCTTTACAAGTACATAAGTTTCAGTCTCTTTAGCCTCGTCTGCCACCCAAGGCATGGTACTGCAAACATGGAAGGGGAGACAGCCTTCTTTGTAACACAAGGCAGACTATTAAGAAACAATGGAAAGGAAATGGACCTTATTTTTCTTCAGAAGGCAGTTTGTGATGATAATGATTTCTTGTCTACCACTCAAGGCCCACTACTGATCATGAAGGACAGCATGCCATATAAGCCTACATGAAGTAAGTTATGAAGAGAACAATAGAAAATAAGGGTTTAGTCTCACTCAGATGTCAAGTGCACTCAGGGTTGGGCAGTGATAATGATAAACTAGAGAAAGCTTTGAAGGCAGCTTATTAAAGTGGTAAGAATGATGTGGTTTAAAGACAGAAAAGGAAATAGCATTGAGTCTGACTCACAGGTCGAGTACTCAAGTCACTGTCACCAAGTCTAGGTAATGATAATGAAATACCTGTCCTTTTGGTATAAAAAGACGATCGAGGGAAATAAGCAAAAGGACATGCTATGAATTTTCCAAGTTTGTTGTACTGCCTTTCTGTTTTCCTTTCCGTGAGTAAACTTTCGAGGTTAATGTTATAATTAAGGTGTTTTTCACTGAAATCACTGGTGTAGGCTAAAGTGTTAATTTTGCGTGCCTCTATGACCTGTCCCCAACAGCATAATTTTTTTATTTTGCTAACAATCATAATTTACTCATGATTTTTGTATAAAATAGTGCAATCAGCTGGCTAAAACAGCCCAACAACTCAACATGGGAACAGAAACCAAACACTGAGACAGTAGCAAGCAGCACTGTAACTATAATATCTAAAAAGATGTCCATCATATGTCAGAACTTTCAAGTAGAGGACATATTGTCTAGAAAGGCTCTTGTCAGTTGATGCCTACTGTACAAATAGACAAACATTAATCTCTGAAATGCATAAAAGTTAGGGAGCAGTGATGTTCGCTAATAACATCCAGGCAAAACTAAGCAGATGAATAATATAAGGGTCATCAAAAGGCTAAAAAATGTGAGAGCTTCCAAGAGAGCAGAGAGGATTTTATAAAAGAATGTCATTTTTGAGTGATATATCTTCTCTCTCAGTTCAGTGTTTTACAACAGAAAATTTCACCTAAGCAGAAATAAGGCACATTAGCACACTGCTTAAAACAAAGATAATATAAAATACCAAGAAGAAAAGCAGAGCTCTCCCTCCTCTTCTATTCTATGTAGCTACATGCACAGCTTACATTAAACATGTTAGGTTTTCAAGACAGAAATAACCAAACTGGTCAAACAGATTTTCATAACCAGGAAGCATAGAATGTATCAGCTGTAAAGTTATCACCTCAGAAACTGCATTTGGGTTAGTCAGTTTTACCCATGATAGCAGACTTAAGGGGATTCAGGTAAGCATTATTAAGTAGCATAAACTTCTGGTAAAGGAATTTAGAAAAGGACGATACTTTAGCGGCATTAGACTATATCAGCTGACATGTGAGGGTAAATGTCTACCTCTTTAAGTAGGGGGGGTCCAATAATCAAAAAAATGTCAAAGAAAAGTCATGTGAATTCAAAACCGAGTTAAACAAAAAGAATGATGGTACTTCAGTGCAATTTTCTATTTTTATATTGTTTTAAATCTTCGTCATATACAAGTGTACTTCCATACTTATGTTTCAGGGCAACCAAGGAAGCATGTGGTGTTGCACTGCCTGTGAAACATCCTCTGATCACTATGTTGGCTATCGAGCACATCAGTCTCTATAAGATGTTGGCAGTATGGTGATGCAGACCACCCATAAGCATGGTTATCCTGGTGTCATCCTCTCACTCCTGCTCTCCCTCTCAATTCTGTAAGCACTTGGGTTATAGTAAGGGTTTATCTTTTTACACCACATTGTCATTTTGTAGTTGGCTTTAATTTGGTAGCTCAGCTAGCTGAGAAGTTGCCTCAGGCGAGCTGCCCTGCCCTTCCAACCAGTAGTTATCAGCTGAAGACTGACTGACAGGATTCTGCACTCCCAAGAGGAAGTCCCCCCACCAAGATATTTTAACACCTCAAAATGGGTTACATATGCAGCTGGTGGTCACTAAAGCATAAGAAAGACTGTCACAAAAACTAAAATGTCCAGTTAAAAACAAAGAGGCTACCACTTCATTCTTCTCTCCAATAGTTCTGGCATACACCTTAACCTAAAAATCACCCCTTAAACGGGGAAATATAAACTGATAGATGTGAAGATCTTAATGGGGTATTATACCTGCAAATTGGTCAATGACCTGGTAGCACTACTGTATCTGCATATTTGTGGTTCAGAAGAGGATGTGGTCCAAGGAGGATCTCCCTGCTTACCCAAATTTCCGGATGTGCATGAAAGGTATGTGTGTGCATGTGTGTATGCATGTAAGGTGCTTTTGCTTTTATGTTACTCCTGATTATTTAAAAGATGGCAGTACTGTTTAATTGCCAGATACAGATAAAATGCTTCTTAAGATTTTTTTCCTATCTGTAGTGTGGACTTCTCCATCCTGAATCAGGGATGGTTGCATGTCAGTTGTTTAGAGGGAATATGGAGGAGCAAGGGTGGCACACTGGTGAAGTGAGTAGCACTTTAACAGGAGAATATGTCAATCCAGTATTGAGCAAGTCAAAGAAATAAGAAAGGACCACAGGGAACCCACAAAAAAAAGGTCCTGTTCATGTTTGAGACACCAAATAGAAAAATATCTCTTCCATTTAGCCACATAGGATTTTCTAGTAGTGGGTTTTCTGGTCTCCTGCAAAACCTGAAGCACACCCTCATAAAAATGGTCCCTGAAAGGAATCAAAACCCTATCATCCAAAGAGTTAGTTGAACTGTGCACAAGTAAGCATGAATGAGAGACCCCTTGCCTTGTGTGAGAAGATCCAGTCCATGAAAACACTTGTGATGCTTTCCCCTGACCATGTGAAAAACAAGGGGGAACCAGTGGAGTCTGGGCCAAAAGGGAGTTGTCAGTAAGATTTTAGGTGTGTACAACATGAACTTGTGCATGATTATGGGAAGGAGAAGAAGAGGACAGGCATATAGGGACATGACCTCCCAAGAAAAATATGGCGTCCACTTTCCAAGCCAGCTGACTTGGAACTCTGGAACAGGACAAAGGAAGTTGTCTGTTCAGAGGGGAGGCCAAAAGATCTACTTGAGGAGTACCCCACTGATGTACAATGTCCAGAAACATCTCTCTGTGAAACATCTATATGAGAGGATGTGTCCTGGACCTGCAGAAAGAATATGCCATTAGATTGTGCTATGAAGGACTGTAAACTAAATGAAGAACCAAATGATGGCAGATTGCAAAATCCCAGGCTTGATTTTTGCCCCCCTCCCCCACAACTTGTTGTCGTCATCACTGTTGTATTGTCTCTAAAAACCTTTAGAGGACTTGGAACTCAAAGGAAGTAAAAGGCCAGAGAAGCTAGGATTAGAGTCCTCTTCTCTCAGATAGTGATGTGGCATGACATTTGCTGATGAGACCAAAGACCCTGGCACTTTCAGATTGTTGGAAGAAGCTCTCTAATCTTGACTGGAAGCATCTGTGTACAGCGGATGAATAGGAAGAGGAATATGAAATCCAGACCTGGATTTAAGGAGATCTGCTGAATCCACCAGTGGAGTTCAAATTTAAGACAAGGTGAAAGTGACACTGGAAACACAAGAGGGTGGCTGTATTGGAGCCAAATAGTCTTGAGATACCACTGCAATTTAAAGGAACCATGGGAAAGGTAGGTGCCATCAAATACAGGGCTTGGAGAAATTTCCTTGCAGGAAGAAATGGAAGAGGATGAACAGACTGGAAATAAGCAGTCAAAGTGAGGATCCTGGGAGGTGGAAGAGAAGCCAGCACTGGAAAAAACACTTGGCCCTGAGAGGGAGTCAACACTGACTTTTTTGAGATTTAGAGTGAATCTCATACAGTGCAGGAGAAGCATAGTGAAGTATAGATTATGAAGCAGACGCTGCTGAGAGAGGTTTCAATAAGAAAGTCATCAATATGAGGGAATACTTGGATTCCCTGAGGTCTGCAGAAAGCTACCACAGGGCCAGGCATTTGGTAAATACCCTTGGGGCTGTAGAAAAAACAAAAGTCAAAGCAGACAACTGATAAAGAGAGGAAGAATCATAAAAATTTCCTGAAGAGAGGGTGAACAGGAATATGGAGATAAGCATCCTTCACATCCAGGGAAACTAGAAAAGTCTAGGAAAGCAAAAGAGGGAAAAGGATCTGAAGAGAGAACATCCTAAAGGCAGGAACCTCGAGTAAAGTGTTGATAGGACAGACCTCCACATCCCCTCCTTCCAGGGAACCACAAACACTCTGGAATAAAAACCTCCTCCCAATTGAGACAAGACAACAGGTTCTATGGTTCCTGTTCTATCAAATACAGCAGACCAAAGGAAAATGAGGAAACTGGCAAGGAGGAGGCTGAGAGATACCAGAAAATGTAGGAAGAAACTTCCAAGCCATAAAATAACCATACTGGATGACAGAGAGAGAGAGAGAGAGAAGTTGGGATTCTGAAGTTATCTGTTGCCAAACAGGAAAGGAAAGGGTTAGCCTAAGGGACAGAGGAATCTGTTTAGAGGTGGCTGAATGTCAGATTAATCAGGAAAATCATTTTTGTTGGCCTCTAAAACTGAGAGTGGGCTTATCTGAAAAAATCCACTTAGAAACCCTCTACCTCTAGCAGGTAGTCTAGGCTGCCTATGGATAAAGGAATATTTTGAAGGATAATTTATCTGGGACTTTGGTACAGAAAAACAAAAATTGTTTAAAGTCCTGTACAACCTTATCCTACAGGACTTTACAAAAGTCTACAGGAGTAGTGGCAAAAAAAATTCTGATTATCTAAGGGAGAATATAAACATTTGGCTTCAATATCCTTAGGCAAAGCCTACAGGGACAACCAGGTATATCTCTTCATAACAGAACCAGATGCAGCTGTCCTAGTGGAAGCATCATAGTTGCATTTAATAGCATTGCAAGCTACTGAGAGGCAGAACTCAGAAGTGGGAAAGAGCAGAAGTCTTGCTGTCCAAATCAGGAATGTCAGTCCCCCCGACGAGGATAGAAGAGCCAGGCCATATCTAGTCATGTGGGTCTGATAATCAATGGCTCTAAAAGCAAAAGCAGCACAAGTATACACTTTTTTCCTAAAACTCTCCCTAGCATGGCTGTCCTTGTCATATAGCAGAAGCTTGGAAGAAGAAAGCAGTTTGGATGACTTATGTGTGGACAGGAAACAGCAGGAATCAAATTCAGACTTTTATATAAGAAGTTATGATCCTCAGGTCCTTATAAAATCTGTATAACTTCTTAGGGGCCAGAGGTTGATAGTCAGGAGCCTGAGAAGCTGATGTAAATTTGTCTAACAGGGCAGCTAAAGCTGGAGAGATTTCAGAAGGTCTGGGTGAATCCATTTGTAAAAGTTCATAATACCTCTTTCAAATCTCTGACACATACCCATTTAAAGTGTTCCATCATATGGACCACTGTATCACCAATGGATAATTCCTTAAAATGAGAATCAAGGAACAAAAATTCCTCTTCATCAGACCCTAAGGCCAAAGTAGAGTGTATTTGTAAAGAATATGCTAAGGTCTCTTAGATGGGGTAGAACACCAGGGAGCAGAAGAAGCAGGGGCAAACAATCCCTGTGGGGTTTTCAGAGCCACGAGGATATTAAACAGCCCTTGAGTAAATTCCTGTCACTCTTTGTGAGGATCCATAGACACGTGTTTGGTTTTCTTTCTTTTTTAAAGGAACATCTGCCTTTTAAAGGAACATCTGCCTTGACAAATCTAGAAGGTTCAGAGTCCTCCCTTGATTCAATGAGGGTATCAGGCACCTCTTCCCCAAATAAAATTTGGGCAATCTCCCTAGGCCCTTCAGATATAATCAGCTATGGCTCCACCCTCATCATCTGTACCAGACGTATTCACAGCCTTAGTGAAAGTGTGAGTAGGCAGTTCCGTTGGCCTCTAACTGAGCCATGGCAGAGGGAACTGGCATCAGCATCAAACAGTCTTCTGGTTCTTCATCCAACCCATGTTCGATGTCCAGTGGAGGCTTGACAGCAGCAGATTCAGTACAAGCTCTTTTAGCTTATTTCTTACAGGTGGCTGAACTTTGGGGTGGGTGGATTCAGTCAAGGTAGTCTGGGTCAATAACGTCAGATGTTGTTTTTTCCAGGTAAAGTGACAGGGAAGACGAATGGCTGCAGACTGTCTTACGGACAAATGCCTGACAGATATCACACTGAGCATGGTCATACATAGCATCCAAACAACAAAGGCACTTCTTGTGTCTGTCCTTATGGGGCATCTGCTTCCCACACTCATATTTTTCCTTTCTGGAGGACACGAAAACAAATTTCAAGCAGAGAAAAAGGAAAGGAAGGAACCCCTTGGGGAACTTCCTGTAACAGACTCAGTGGAAGAGCCAGTTCAGTAAACAGTGTACAGGCTGAATTCAGAAGTTATATTCAGACTGGCAGCAAGAAAGTTCTGAGAATTAAGAAAAAGCCTTGTATGTAGGACATATGTCTGGCATACGATGTTAGGAAGGTGTAAAGATTTTGTTATGCTGACCAGACATTAGGTTATCCTCAGCAGTATATCCCAGGTATAAGGAATACTGCAACAGTGATAAGGAAGGACATCAAAGGACTAACGCATGAGCGGCTTAGGAGTTTCATGCTGTAGTTGTGGGTTGGATTCCCTCAGTCACCATTTGGTTATTGTGTGGCTCTGATCAACTCATTTTACCAGACAGTGATCCTGGGTCACCTCTGAAAAGAGGTACACGTGACCAATGGGTTTACCCAGTTAGCAAATGAATGAATACAATAAAATAAATAAATAAATGTTGTTTTATCATTTATGTGTTCAAAAAGTTAAGGGGACATCTTTTGTATTCTCTAAATGCTATTTTTGAAATGTGTAGAGTTTCAGTTACCCCGATGTGGTGTTGGTTATCGACTAGAAAAGCAGAGCAGAAGTGAGTGCAGGAGAGACAGAAAGGAATATACTATGTGGTGGCAACATTACCTCATATGTGTCAGAATATTTTTCCTTTTATTTACTGATAGACTTGAAGTGCGTTCAGTATCATGCACTTTTCAGCAAGTGAATACTCAACTTCTTCAGAATGCAAAACAGTGGAGCCTTCCAAAAGGCTGCCTTTAATACATCAATCGATTAACACTAATTAGAACATTTAAAAGGGCTGTTTCACTAATTAAAACAAGCATAGTAAACTGCAACCTATAAAAACAGTATGTAAAGACTAAAACAACCACCAGGGCTAGTCAATACAAAACATGCTTGATTCTATATAATAACAATAAAATATTTAGAAGTTAGAATCCATCACAGTATAAGTAACAACACTGATGTGAAGGTGTAAACTGTGTTTGTTGCTTTTTCAATATTAATGTGCAAAGTTAATACAAATCATCCCCTAAATGTATATAAATGTATATATAGGTGGATGCTTTATATACATTTAGGCACTTACAAGACTAAATATCAGCACATATTACAACTTGTACATTTTGTATTGGATGCATAATTACGTGCAAACTAAGTAGGAAGTAGACCTATTTGCAGCAAGACACATTAATTCTTCTTTTTAAGCTTATTTTTATTTTCATTTTTAGTTGCATGGTACTTCCTATTATTATTATTGTGTGTTTTAACTTCTTAAAGTTGTTTCAAAAAAACCCTGCAATTTTTAGAACTCTCTAAAGTTGCTTAACCTCCAAACAGTAGAGATTTGTTGAAAAAAGGGGGATGGTTTTGTATATAGGGGATGATTTGTATTAACTTTGCACATTAATATTGAAAAAGCAACAAACACAGTTTACACCTTCACATCAGTGTTGTTACTTATACTGTGATGGATTCTAACTTCTAAATATTTTATTGTTATTATATAGAATCAAGCATGTTTTGTATTGACTAGCCCTGGTGGTTGTTTTAGTCTTTACATACTGTTTTTATAGGTTGCAGTTTACTATGCTTGTTTTAATTAGTGAAACAGCCCTTTTAAATGTTCTAATTAGTGTTAATTGATTGATGTATTAAAGGCAGCCTTTTGGAAGGCTCCACTGTTTTGCATTCTGAAGAAGTTGAGTATTCACTTGCTGAAAAGTGCATGATACTGAACGCACTTCAAGTCTATCAGTAAATAAAAGGAAAAATATTCCAGCATCTTGTGGAGAGCGTCTTGAATCCAACCAGTGAGTCATATGTGTCAGGACAGTTGTACTTGTGGAACAAATGGAATGTTATCTGGACTCCATGAAGTCTCTTCTTAATGGGAAATCAAGCCTAGTCTAGGCTGCTATATGTGCACAAGAGCCAGGATATGAAAGAAAGGACTCTTTTTCAATATGTGGGACAATTTATATGGTTACACTACTAAAAATATTCTCAAATAATGGGACTGGTCTTACAAGTAAACTAGAGATACAGAATATTATGTTAGATGCATCATCTAGGGCTTGTATATCTACAGCAGACTTACTTCTCCAAAGACAAACATTTACAATCAGTCATATTGGATATGGGTTGATATATGCCCCATATCATCCTCAAATGGAGAAGGACAGCCCTTCTGCTTTCCTGAATTTCTCAACTGCAGCATGGGATTCATCTGACAACTTTACTTTGCTGAAAGGGTTTAACAGTGGTCAGTAACTGGCGGTTACCAGCCTTTATGCCACTCTTTGTTTCTAGAGCTGCAAACTTCAGCTGACTCATAATTACAATGACATATTTTAAAAATGGGTTCTGCATCTCTCTAGGGACTGGAATATCCTACTCTACATGGATGAAGTCCTGCTTTGCAAGCCTTTCTGTGTGGCCTTTACCAGTTGAAAGGCTTGTGAAGAAACTCTGTCGACCAGGTGGCTCATGGCTGGATGTGGCCTGGCTACTACAGGTTCTCCCACAAGTCCTACTCATTCTGTTCATCACTACACAGGCCCTATTTGAGAAACAACAAAATCCGAGACACTATGCAATAAGTCCAAGTGATGTGATCCTTTAAGACAGTCCCTATACCCATGTCAACTTGCATCCCCTTGGTGTTTACTGAAGTCTCAGATTTTATGAATCTTCCCAAATCCTGAAGGTTAAATTAATTTGACTGCCAAGATGGGAACTTCCAAAACCAACTCACTAGATAAAGGGCAATCTTCAAATCAATAAGGAAGAGTCCCCAACTCCTTAGGAATGGACGTATCTGGGACATTATGAAGGTTATACTGTTAGACTGATAAACGAGCTTCATGACCCATACATGGAAGCAGTCTAGACAAGAAGAGGTGCACGTTTATTTTGCTAGACTGTCTTAACTTATTGTAGGCTCAACCTGCAATTCTGGTTAGATACAGAAATTAACCACCCAAGCCAAGAAAAAAATTATAAAATGTACTTGAACTCAAGAAAGATTTTGGCTTGGAAATTAAAGCATTATGAGGAAAGGACATGACAGGTTATCTACTTACTGGTTAGACTATAAAAGAATATTGCAAGGCACATCATCTATTTGGTGCTCCACTCACAAGGAAGGAGTTTAAAGTCTACCACAAAGGAAGACTTCTGTCGATTTTCTGGTCATTTGTGTCCAGCTTTACTTCTTAAATGTTTACCAAGCCACAGACCTGTCATTGTCCACTCCATATGGGTTGCACACTACTTGCCATTTTCTGGAAGAGGGGATTTGCTACCTTCCAAAGGAGAAGTTATGAAGGCCCTCTTAAATACAATGTGGCGATCATAAATTTTAGACTAGAATCCCTTTCTAGCCTGAATAAACAGCACATAAGATTTCACCCACTAAAAAAAAGACAAGGACTATGAACTGTAGAATGAAGGGCATTCAATATTTTGAACAGCTTCTATCATTGGGAGAGGGGTTCTTTTGACCTTTTGCTGACTTCCAGGCCAAGAGGTGATGGCTCAAATGGGCATCTTTAGATACTGCCATATTAAGGACTTTTGTAAGTGCAGACGTTTTAGCCCAGGGAATGCTAGGATCAAGCCCGCTGCTGGTCGATTTTTTCACTAATACATTCAAGAGAAACAATGATGGAATAAGCTGCAAAGCACACAGTAGGTACCAAATCTCAGCCACAGACATTTATGTTTTCACAGACACTAAATGTTCTGAGGAAATGAAGGCTAGGAATACTCAAAATACACTCTGTGGTTGGAACACAGCATTGAGGTGTCAAAAGCAAGAATTAGACTCTGGGGGCATGTTTTTTTTTTGAGCTCTACCCTCCTTTTCAGCTTCCTTCAGACATTATAACAAACAGACTGGCATTGTTACTTCATATGTCTCTTCTTTCTTCACTTAACATAAGATAATGGGTGCTTAATGAACCTCATTTATTCCAGCTTCCAAGATTTGTATGTTTGAGTCATTCAGGTGATGCAAAAAAAGAAAGAATACAGAACCTCTTCACTAAAGGATGTAAACTTAATACTAAAGCAATACTATTAGCTGTATATGGTCTTGGCCAAGTTAAAACTATTCACTTTACCAAGTGGCCAATGGCTCTCATGGCTTAACAACTCAATACAAAATTCTACTTGGATCGATATACTATAAATCCTTCTCTACCTTTAGTAGCTCAGCTTCCTGTGTATGATTCCCTAGCTCATGGCTCACCCAGCTGGTGCACCACAGCCGGCTTCAAAAGTGAGGCATAAAGTATGTCACAGAACATTTAGACACTTACATCTTCTAAGAATATGGGGGCCCTCACTCCCCAGATTATATAAATGGATATAGGGGGCTCAGTTAATCATCCTTGATTTTGTAGGGGCCCCACAAAGGCTGTTGCTGGCTGGGGAAAAGTGAGGAGAAAAAATGTATTAAGTTTCTGATTATGCTCTTTAAACTGAACAGGCTATGATATAACCCCGTTAGGATAAAGCTGATAATGGCCTCTGCCTTCAACTGCAACCATGCTATTACCAGCCCTGCTTGGATATGTGTGTACAGGAAGGCGCTGTAGGTTATGTGTGTGTGTGGGGGGGGGTGTGTGGTTATTACATCTCCTCAGCCCAAACTGCTACTTGTATGCATTCCTGAAGTATGGCCATTATTTTCTTTTACTTTTCTCATAACCTCAAAGGTGTATAAAGAAGGTTATGATGGCTTGTGTGGGGGCAGGGTACTGTGTAGGAACAACAAAGCAGAGTACATTACTGCAGTCATTATTTGGTTCACTTTCCTCACAGTCACACTTCAGGAATGCATACAAGTAGCTGCTTTTGACAGTTGGGGTTGAGGAGAGAGGAGGCATGCTATGTATATATCTGCAGTGACTTGAAATACATGACTGTGGCAGTTTGAACCTCTGCTTTCATCCCAGCCTAACACCAGAGCAATACTTAGGCAGTCTTTTTTTTATTTTATTTTATTTTTTTTTTGGGGGGGGGGGGGGGGGAGTTCCCAGATAGGACTTGTATATCGAGACAACTAGTTTGTTAGTTTACTGTTGCTATAATTTTGTCAGCTTTGAACATGAAGTCTTGGGTACAACTTATGTATTTTTTGAAAGACAAAAAATAAGACTGAAATACTTTTCATACTCGTTTTTTTTTTATTTAGGTCACCACTGGATTAAACAGCTGGGAAAATGCTCTAAAATACATCCCAGAACATCTATAACCCTATGGCTTCTTGGGCCCAGGCTTATTTGAGTTATTTCCTAAATGGTTATTACTGTGCTGATTTCGTCAGGAAAGATGTGTTGAAAGGATGCAAGGAAAACTAAAGCTGTACAGCAACACAATTTCTTTCCACAATCATAATTTCTGTTCAAGTCATCATTGGTTGAAAAGATTATGTAAAAAGAAAACAATCTTTAAAATGCACTTTAAAGCATATAGGGGTTTATGGCTTCTTGAAAAAGCTGAAGAGTAAGGCAAAATGAGAGAAAATTAAGAAAAAAGTAGTGTGCATAGTATGGGGAGCCCAAGATTAGGTGAAGACTGGAGGGTATGTGTGTATATGGGGGGGGTGCTGAAACAGTAGGTCTAGGGTGCCATTTCACCTAAATTGAGACCTGTATATAAAGTTGCTGCAGTGCATCATTGTTGCAACTAAATGCCAGTAACTGTGAATACCCCTTTGTGAGATGGTCCAACATAGTGTGGTGCACAGGTCTGTTGTAATATAAGAGTATTGTAGCTACAGATCAGTCTATATGCAATACTCCTAAAAATCTGCAGTATGAACTAAAATGTTGCTTAGGAAGGCTGGCAGTGACAAGGTGATACGTAGGCTTGAAGTGCCCAGGAGGCCCCCAACTTGACATCTGCTGGGGGCCCCCAAAATGCTAACACTGGCCCTGTGGTGCACACGGCCAGTGTAATTAACATTAGTTAGATGTGAGTTCAGAAATACTGAAGAGAGTCTAAGTCCGAGAAGGCTGAAAATCATCATTGTGACTACTACTGGCAGAACACCATGCACACCATATGTTAACATGTTTGCAAGCTGAATGAATGAGTCTGCAGCACACATACCTCACCCCTAAGTCAAATGAACAGCAACCAATTACAAAGCAGTCAAGAAAGCATCGTCATGTGACATACAACAAAAACAGCATGGATTCTTACAGGGAACTATCACCTATATGGACTTCCTGAGAACAGTGTAGACTACTGCTTCAACAGTGAGCTCCCAAGGGTTATTACTCAAAAGTACACACTGTAGTGTCCTTTTTCCACTATATCACATCAGGCATTAAAAATCAGTCTGGATACATCAATAACATGTCATTGCCTAGTGTACCATCCACCCATCTCCTCATGTACCACTCCTCCAGCACTGCAGTACCCACAACTCTTTTATCCCCTATCTATGAAGTGCCTGCTGCAGTGCACATTACAGCATAGCTGATAATTGTATGCCACATTATGATGTATCCATGCTGCCATCTGCCCAGTGATACACTGAGTGTCCATGCCCTGGCTACTTTAGTCCAGAAGCATAGCTAGGTTGGGGTGAAGGGATAGCTACCCCCAGCAAAAGGTGTTGGGGGTATGATCAGCAGACATCAATCAGTCAGTAATTCACCCTTTTCCATACTGATATTTTTGAATGCCAGTATGGAAAAAACGCGATTGTAATCAAGACTGAAGTACTTACATCAGTGCTTCATGTGTGATATTTGCTGCATGCTACAACTTTTTCAAAGTAGAAGTCTTTTTTTTCTTGAGCTCATTGGAGCTGGTTAACTTTTTTTTTTTTTGCTCCTCAACTTAAGAGTTGAGGGGTACCAGCTATGGCTCTGCTTCAGTGATCTGGATGAAGGGCTATATGATGCCTTCAGTGAGCTGCTTATGGCCACACTGGCTAAAATAACCTGACAGGCAGCCACACAAAAGGATTCTGTGAGGATAAGGCCTCATGTCTGTGGATGGAGGAGTTGACTTACAGTTCAAAACATCTTATGCAGACACTAAACCTAAGATGTCTCCTCCATTCCCTGCGAGACATGAATATCTGGTTTGGTGAGTTAAACAGGTAAATCCTCTTCCTGTCTCCTTCTTTATCAATTATACAGTGTGGGCACAGTTGCCTTTTTTATGACACTGAGCTTTACTTAATTTTGAATGTCATTTATCTGGACAATAAATAACTCTGACTAAAAATAAAGTAGATAGCCTTCAACTACTTCAGCCACCCTAACATAGCGAATAGCCATTGACTACTTTGGCTTCACTAACATAGTGGATAGCCATCAACTACTTCAGCTACCCTAGCATAGTGGCTAGCCATCAACTACTTCAGCCATTCTATAAAGCCTACTTTTTACATTTACATTAATTGGGCAGAGCTAGTGGCTGGGTTTACTATCCCTCATTTAGAAAACAAGGAACCTTCCACATATAGCCATGGACTAAGAACCCTTGAGTGATCTAGATAGGCATCCTGAGATCATCTGAACTCTAATGACCAAAAGTAATACTTTGCTTAGCTTACATAAACACAGACCTTGTCTAACCTACAATTTTTAAATTTGTGCTGATGTGGAACTTCTTTCTAGCAAATCTGTTTACAAACCCTCTGCATTTACATAGAGCACTCTGATCTTATCTATGATAAATACACATACAGATCTTTACACTGCTAAAGATACCATTACAAAGGCTTACACAGCCATTAAAAGAATATCAAACATCTGTGCTTCAGTCTGAATATTGTGGTGCATGAACATCTGTATAAATATACTAGAAAATGCAATCCAATCACCCTCACCTATGATAAGGCTTCTGAGTCTCTTTCCCAAGAAGCTTCAGTCTGAATATTGTGGTGCATGAACATCTGTATAAATATACTAGAAAATGCAATCCAATCACCCTCACCTGTGATAAGGCTTCTGAGTCTCTTTCCCAAGAAAGGAATCAAATACTATTACCTTCTTCCAAAAAAAGGTATTTAGAAAGTTCCCATTCTTCCTCAATAATTAACTCAGATGTAGAGAAAAGGACCACACTTTTTGAAAACACATATTCTGCTTTTGTGTATGCTTCAAAAAATTTAAATCAACCTGAGACTTTCCAAGATGGATGCACACTGATCAACATCTTAACATCAGCTCTCCCAGTGTGACAAAAAAAAAAAAGAAAGACAAGCTAGGAACTCTATCACATTTAGTAAATTCTGTCACTAGCTATTAAGTACAATGCCTGGATGCCAGCAAACAAGAAACTAAGAGAACATGAAAGAAAATCAACTAGAAAAGGTGAAATGAAAAACTGACTGGGAATAATTCTGCAGCTGTTCATCAAAACTCAGTCTGAGCTCCAGCTTTGATGCAAGACATGGTTTCCAGTAATCTAGAGGGAAAATTAGTCAAACGTGCTCAGAGCTGATTAAAATAAACAAAACACTGGAGTATATCAACTCAAACAACAAAAGGCTGGAAAATAGAAGAAGCTTTAAACAGGTATTCAGATGAACTGATAAACCTACAAAAATGAGAGGTCGAAATGAAGAAAAGGCTGGCTGAGTATGAGACTGCTCAAGAAGAGATGTTTCAAAAAATACTAGAATTAGAGGACAGAGAACAAAGAGAACATCTGAGGATTTTCTGCTGTACCAGTCAAACTAGAAGGAACAAACTGTATTAATTTTATGAAGGCACAAATAAGCAATTGGACTGGTATTCCACAGCAGGATCTGTTAATTGAAAGGGCACATTGTGTATATGCTCCAGACTTGGCCATGAAATGGCAGCAAAGACCTATATTACTAAAGATTCAAACCTACCAGCAGAAAGAGATGAACCTGACAAAACTGTGGCAAAAGGGCAACGTATCATATGTCTGAGCCAACAGAGTGCTTGTGGAAAATGATTATTCACTGTACACCAGGCAGAAGAGAAACAAATTTATCCCAGCAATCAGGGAATGTTGAGAGGCAGGCGTGAGAGTCAAGCTGCTGTACCCAGCTGTCTTCAGAATATTCTTCCTGGAAGATCAAACTCATTTTTGATGCAGAACTGGCTAAGGAGGACATACAAACGTTTGACCAATAAAAAGGGTGCCATCAAGTAGAAAAGGGCTCTGCTTCCTATTCATCTGATAGTAAAGCAACACTGAGACACTTTGCCAGTGAAACCTTTCCTACTGTTCAAAAGGAAAATGCTTGAGAGAGAGAAAACCACAGGGATTGACTACAGAATCAGTAGTACCTTGGAAATGAACCAGACCTGGAGATGGAGATTAACAGGAAGAATACCAGCAACATGGAAATTACTGAATAAATGTAAGACTACAAAGTATTAATCACATTTCTGAAATAAGGCTGTACCAGAAAACATGGAAAGAAGGGACTTTTATTGATTTTGTTAAATTTGTGGAGAACTGAAAGACATTTTCCTCACTTTATGTCATTAATGTTTGGAAGGACATTGAGGAGAAGGAAAAGGAAGGAAAAAAGTAACATTAAGTAAAACAATTTCTGCTCTTAACAGTAATTCTATAAAACATTTCATTATATAAATTGTATGTTTTATAGTAAAGGATTTTAGTTGTTGCAGGTGATAAAGATAGTAAATTAAACTAATGCCTTTTTTCTTTTCCTTTCTTTCTTAATATTAGTCAGTGTAGGCATTGCGGTAGCGTTGTTACCTCACAGCAAGAGGTTCTCCTGTTCGATTCTCAGCTGGAGTGCCTTCTGTGTGGAGTCTGAATGTCCTCCCCGTGGTTGAGTGGCCCCTGAAAGATATGCGTGAATGGGCATGCCTTCGCTGAAAGTTGGGCATCGGGCTGGCAATTCGGCACCATAAAAATCGACTGCCAATCATTAGCGGAATGGAGTTCTGCTGTGGCGACTCCTAACTGGGAAAAGCCGAAAAGACAAAGAAGAAGTAGTCAGTGTAGGCATTAAATGCAAAAGAGAAAAAAGGCTAAACAAAAGCATGTTTAGGTTAATAGGCTGTAATCTTGAGTTGTTGAAGTGTGGAATGGGATGCAGAAGTCTACAGATCATAATATTTGCTAAGCCGATATGTTTTCTCCTACTTTTGCATAGGTGAATGTCTAGATTGAGGCACTAGGGTTAATCTAATAGGTTCATAGGTTCATAGGTTAGTACTAGGCTAACTGCCCTTGCGAGCCATTTTAAGCCTAGCCAATTATCCCTTGTGAGATTCAAACCCTGCACCTTGTGTTTGTAAGGCAAATACCTTAACCATTAGGCCACCCTCCCAACCCCTTTTAAGTGGAAACAAGTAAATAAAAGAACACTGAATATAGTGAAAATTTTTATTTTAGCAATAAATGTTTCAGCTCATCTTTAGAAGCCTGCAGCTCAGGGCTACATTTTTCTTACATTTCCATGGAGACAAACTGATTATGCAGCAATAAAAAAAGTCAAAGCACTTGTTTCTTCAAGGCTAAATGTTAATGTTTCTGAAAGCAGGCAACTTGTTTTTCACATCTAGGAGAGGGATAAAGATAAAAAAGAACAGAAACCAATTAGTGTTAGTAGGAACACAGGCAGTAACATGCAACTTAGCATGAAAAACCTAAACTTTAGGTTAGATAAGGCCTGTCTTTGCAGCTGTCTATTTGGGACAACTGTTCCTCTTAGGAGGGTTAAACTTCATGATTTCAGGATATACATCGTTTTCTGTGTTTGTAATAAGTTAATGGGTTATGGGGGTGTTCTGGGTGTTTTTTTTTTTTTGTTTGTTTGTTTGTGAGGGTTTTCATTAAAGTAAAAAAGTCTTGTCAACTGTGACACAGGTTCATATGGAGATGATAAGAAAAAAGTGTATAAAAGATCACCCTGCCAGACTGTGGGCATGTGTCACACAAAAGCTGGAAATAAACAATTAAAAAAGCTGCCATATATAATAGGTGGAAATATCAACTTCTTATCATAATGGTGACACTTCCCATATTATTTGGAATGTGAATGGTCTCACGGGTATATATACAAAGAAAGGACTATTTGATTATATTAAGACATGCAGAGTGCAAATAACAACGTTACATGAGTATTTGGAAAGAACTGAGCATGTGAATTTGATAAAGAAAGGATTTCAGGGTGGATATTCAGCAGAATACCAGGAACAAAGGAATAGAGGAGTATTTATAATAACTACTAGTGAAGTTCCAATAGTGATAAAAAAGGGGAAAATAACAGTGGATTTGCAGTAATAACAAGCTACTGGCAAGAGAGGAGGATTATGCTGGCCTCCCCGCCTAAAGAAGAGATATCTATACCAAATGATTGTAGCCCCCCAAACATCTCCAACGCTCAGGTGAGAACTGCTCTCTCCAAGGCAAAGAACACAGCATCCATGGGACCTGATGGTGTGCCCGGCTGTGTGCTCCATGAACTCAACGAGGAATTAAACCCACAGTTAGGACAGCTGTTTAATCTTAGTCTCACCTCCGGATATGTACCCAGGGAGTGGCGCACAGCGACTGTGGTCCCACTCCACAAAGGCGGTGCCTCCACCGACCCTGGAAATTACCGTCCCATTAGCTTGACAAGCCTGATCTGCAAAGCCATGGAAAGGATCATAATGGATCTCATAAATAAAGACATAGGGAATTTGCAGACTTTGGATCCAACCCAGTTTGGCTTTGTCAAAGGCAGATCATGCCTTTTAAACTTGGTTGACTTTTTCAAACAGTCACCAAGGCCATTGACGAGGAAAGGCAGTCCATACAGCCTACCTAGACCTGGCGAAGGCTTTTGATACAATACCCCACTCGGGTATCATTGAAAAACTCATCAACTTAAATGTAAACCCATACATTACAAGATGGGTTGCAAACTGGCTGAGTGACAGAACCCACAGGGTCAGAGTTGCTGGCGCCATGTCAGACTCTAAGCCTGTCACAAGTGGTGTCCCACAGGGCTCAGTCCTGGGCCCACTCTTGTTTGGCATCTACTTTTCTGAAGTACAAGCAAACACAGGAGGGTTATGGCTGACAAAGTTCGCAGATGACTGCAAACTGGGCGCCGTAGTTGAGAACACATCCGACACAGATATCCTTCAGAAGGGTCTCACAGAAACGGATAACTGGTGCCAGAGCCATGGCCTCAAGTTAAATGCCAAGGAATGCATAGTCATACCCTTCGGGAAAAATAAGGTTACCCCTAGCTACCATATAGGTGGTAATCCTCTGAACACAGAAGAAGTTATTAGGGACATGGGAACCCAGGTTGACAGTAGCCTTTCATTCGACACTCATATTGCTAAAGTAGTTAGGAAGACCTTCTACATTGCCCACCTTATCATGAAGGGATTCACATCTAGATCAAGGGAAGTCATAGTCTCCCTGTACTCATCACTCATCAGACCAATGATCGAGTACAATGCCCCATTCGGAATGTATCTGACCCGACACTTGCAGCAGCTGGAGAGGCCACAAAAGTTCCTCACCAAAAGGATAAAGGGTCTCAAAAATCTGTCTTATGCTGCACGACTGAAAGAACTCCAGTTATATTCAGTTCGTGCATCGCTTGCTCAGAGGTGACCTATGCCTGACATACAAGGCCATGTCAAACCCAGATTTGATGAATATGCTTCATCACAAAAAATCTAGATCCCTCAGAGCCACAAGGGTGGGTGACTTAAACCTCGACACGGTTATTAATAGGACGTGCTGGAGGGATAGATTCATCACCCACAGACTCCCTATGCTGTGGAACAAAATCCCGGTTTATGTGAGGCAGAGCACCTCGCTGGCCTTGTTCAAGAGGAATCTTGACCAATGGATGGGAGATCGCAGATACACCCCAGGGGTTACCTCAGTGTCACTGCTCGACAGAGGCACAGCTAAATAATGGGCATAGTTTCTCCAAACTAAGGGGTGGCGTAAGCCACAAAACTATGGGCTAGGCTTATAAATGCCCTCGGGCAGATAGCCTAGTATGAACCTATGAACTTATGAACCTATGTATTTATAGTCCACCAAAAAGTACTATTATGGAGTTTAAGAAAATTTTGGGAGAAGTAACCAGCTTTCAGCAGGGGATATTATTTATAGGTGGTGATTGGAATTTGATTTGCAACAATGGGAAGGTATATGAGGAGCCTAGAAGGGAAACTATAACAAAAGAGAGTAGATTTTTTTTTTGCCAAACTGCAGCACCTCTTGTAAATATTATGACTTATTGTGGTAACTATATTGCAGTTATTGCTTTGATTGACTGCTTTGTATACTGAAGCTGGAGCTTTTCCCCCCGGGCCTCCTCTGAAAATGGGCTCTTTTCAGCCAGCGGACTTTCCCAGTATACAAATGCCAATAAATAAATACATTTCAGAAGAAGTTTATAAAAAAAATATTTGGTATGGAAGACATGAATTCAGCATGAAAATGTACCTATTATTCCTCAAAGTGCAACAACTGCTCTAAACTAGAAATAAATTATATTTCACAGCAACATCTGCATTTAATTAAGAACTATGACACATATCCAATAACTTCTTTGGATCATGCTCCAATAACAACATAACATTTCAGGGCAATGAAGTAAAAATGAGAATGGTGCTTCCCCACCTATCTGTTAAAGAGGGAGGAATTTAAGGAATGGGTAGGAGAAATATTCGGGAGTTATTAGGGAAAACAGAGGTACTCCAGAAGTTATAGCTATTGAGTGGGATAAAATGAAAGTGGAGTTTAAAAATAGTGTAGAAATAAAAGAAAAAGAGATATGGTTAAGAAGTAACATGAATTGTTTAGAGGGTATGAACAAAGGTTAAAGTACTACAGAATAAGGGGAATCTCACATATCAAGAAGAGGCAAAATTGCAGCGTGCTAAACAGAAAATAAGGGAGTACCTGTATAGCATGCATGAGTTTAGAAAGACTACTGCTAAGCAACTGTTTTTTGATGATAACTCTAGAGCAAAAAAAAACTTTTGGCACAATGACTTAAGCAATAGAAAGTAGAAAGGATTGTTGCCAAACTTGCACAGCCTATAACAAGAAAAATAACCAAAGATCATGTACAGGTATTTTGGAAATTTTATGAAAATTTGTATAAAGCAGAGAAAAAGGAAATCAAGAAAAAGCACAAATGGAAATGTTTATGGAATACCTAAATATGCCAAAGTTACAGGTAGACGAGGCTAAATAATTAACACAAGGTAGAAGGAGATGAGATAAAATGAAGCTGTATAACCAATCTACAGGAAAATGTATAGCAGCAGATGGTATTCCTATGGATGTTTGGAGGGAAGAAAGTGATAAAGATCTGGAAGGCTCTGTTTAACAGTATTTTAAAAGAAGAGGAAGCACCAACACCCTGGAAAAGAAGCTGTGGTGGCTTTAATACCTAAAGACAGTTAAAACCCATCAAATCCATCTTCATATAGGTCCATTTCAATTTTAACCATGATTACAAAGTGCTTATGTCTATAATGGCTAAAAAAATGGCAAAGGTGTTGCCAAAACTGATAGATATGGATTATGGTTTTGTACAGGGAAGGAAAACATCTGACAACATTAATAGAACAATGATAATCTGGAGAGGAGGAGGATGTAAAAAATACCACTGTTGTTGGTGGGACTTTTCTTTTCTTAAAAAAACACCTTTATTGAATTATCACTTGTGACATAGGTAAATCTGCATTTATACATATATTGTTTTGTACAATATAATCAAAATACCATTACATGCATTGTTCAATTCCTGCCTTCTGTTAAATCTCATTTCTCTTCCAAACATTTTTCTGCCTGTACTATTCCCACAATTTCCAATTTTTTTAAAGTAATTTACTGCTACCATTTTCTAAAGATCCCACTTGCTTTTCTTTTATCTCTATTATTATATTCACTACTTCAAGTATTGTTGGTTTAGACTTTCATTTCCATTTTCTAGTAATTGCTTTTGTCAGCTACCCAAATTAAACTTAACAAGGCCTTACTATGTCTAGACAATCATGATCCGATATCCCAGCTCAAAAATATCACTTTCTTAGCTATGCTCATTTGCTCACCCAGTATTCCTGACAGAGTACTGTGTTAGGAATTTTTTTTAAGTCTGCCAACTCATTACACCTCAAGAACATATGTTCCCAGGTACCTCTTTATTCCCTATTACACTGCCCACATCTGTCACCTACCTGAGGAAAAAGTCCCTGGAGTGTACTTTGGGCATAATAGTACCTATGCAAACATTTCCAAGCAAAAGTCTTACTACTTCTAGATTTTGCTGCAAATTTGGGAGCCATACATATGCCTCCCATTGATTCTTTGGGAACTGCTTATGAAATCTTGAATCTACAACAGAAGCTGCTGTTAAAAATTGGATAATTAGTAGGTCATATGATACTGCACAATAACTAAAGGAATCAATCAGAGGCAGTCAAAAATGATTGGGAAGAGTGATTATATAAGCAATTCACAAAGAAACAATGGAAGGACATATGCATGGCTCCCCAAATATACAACAAAATATAGAAAATTTAAGATCTTTGATTGGAAGTGTTTGCACAGGTACTTTTATACCACAAGCAGACTCCAAAGAATTTTTCTTCAAGAAGATGGCCAATGTTGGAGATGTGATGGAAAAGAAAGAAGTACCTGAGAATGAATAGATGTTTTTACAGTGTAATGAGTTGGCAGACTTTAAAAATACCCGACAGAATACTCTGCCAGGAATATTGGGTGAGCAAATGAATGTAAATAAGAATTTTTTTTTGAGCTAGGATACAAGATCTGACTTGCCCAGACACAGTAAGGCAATTACTAAGAAATATAAATCAAAGTCTAAACCAACCATACTTGAAGTAGTGGATATTGTGACAGAGATAAAAAAAACAGGAAGTGGAATCTTTAGCAAAAGCTAGGAATAAATCACATAGAAAAAAATGGAAAATTGAGAACAATGCATGCAGAAAAAAAATGTTTTGGTGGAGGAATGAGGTTTAAGAGAAGGCAAGAATTAAAAAATACATATATAATGTTGGAGTGATTATACTGTATAGAAGAATATATGTGATGTATTTTTCTTTTGTCTTTCGGCTTTTCCCGGTTAGGGGTCGCCACAGTGGAACTCCGGTCCGCTAATGACTGGCAGTACACTTTCACGTGCTGGCTTGCTGGGCCTAACGCACAACCTTCAACGAAGGAATGCCCATTCACGCATGTCGACACACAGAAGATGCTCTAACTGAGAATCGAACGGGCAACGTCTAACTGTGGGGTGACAACGCTACCGCAGCACCACCACCGCGGGTTAAGAATATATGTGATATATGTGATGTATAATGTTTGTAAATCTGAACTTGTTTATATGGTTTGTTTACATTTATATACTTTACCTATGTCACAAGTTATTATTCATTAAAGGTGTTTTAAAACAAACTGAAATGAACCCAGCAGAGCTTCTCAGCTGATAATGGGCACACCAAAGTCAGCTTTTGGTACCCCATTTATGATTTCACTGCACAATTTGAGAAAATGGCACAAGCATGAGTAAAAACGTCTTCATTTAGTTTAAGAAAAGACACCACCACAAACTGAAACTTCAGAACCTTCAAACCACAACAGCTCACAGCACCAAATCAGGTGAGACAAAAGAAGTTGCAAATAAATGCCAAACTTTATTAGTAATGGTTAAGCGCTTTCTTCTCCTTCAAGAGATTTCATCAGAACAAATTTTATTACAAACCCAGCCCTTAAATACCCTTGCTAAATGATGTCACATGAATCACTTAATTACATCTTAAAAACACACTACATAATTTATCAAAAAATAAATAAGTAAATGAAAGAAACTCACTCATATTATGTTTGACTAGCATTATAAAACATTTAAAACATTAAAACACATCTCATATTTGATTTAATTTAATTGTGCCTTATAGGACACTTCAAACCATCTAGCCCATAATATGCGTTAATTTTAAAATACATGCAATATTAACTGCCTCATTTAATCCAGGAAATTGGGTGGCATCCAACCTTAACTGCCATCTCAATTCACTTGCATCCAAGTGCAAGTCTACTATTTTACCCTGAGGGTCCTTTACTATATGATCAATAGCCAAAAACTTAAATGAGTGTGTTCCATTGTCTTTAATATGTCTAAATAAAGCGTTACTAATTTTTCTTTTCTGTTCACTATATGAATGGGAAACTGCCAAAGTCAGTTCTTACTCTTCTTAGGCCTTGCCCCTTGCCTTGAATATTCGTCATTATATGAAGGTTTGGTTGCCCTGTTGGGGTCTGTTAATCAAGCGGATTACTCCGAAGGGATAAGGCGTTCAGAAAGGCTTCGGGGGAAGAACCAGTATTCTCAGTTTTCCAACATCAGGTCTGACGAATATTCGAGGCAAGGGGCAAGGCCTAAGAAGAGTAGGAATTAACTTTGGCAGTTTCCCGGTAGTATGGTGAACAGAAAATGTAATGGAAAAGTGAGTACTTGGTGTAGAACTGTGATTAACAACAATGTAACAATTTTTTTTGGTGACCATGAGAACGTGAATTGTGAAGCAGGTGTTGTGTATTCTAACCTTTTAAGCAGCTTGAATACTGAAGCAATGCTTGACAAAGTGACTTTTAGCACTGATAAGAAAGTTCAAAGCGCCTGTTTTAATTCCAATTTAACTTCGGATATAATGCAAGGACAATGTGTGAACAATTTGCAATGCTTAGCACCTGAAACTGATGAAAATGCCGAAAGAAATTTAGACTGTATTATTGACATGATGAATGATAGTGCATATGATGTTAATTTAATTAATTTCATGGAATCAAATGTTAACATGGGGACTGTCTGGGTAAATTTCCATGACAGTTTATTTGGTTCATCAAATGTCAATACTACTAGTAATGAAAATATGAATAGTTGTTTGCAGCTTAGTGTTTTACCTCAAGGCAAAAAGGGCTCTGAAACTGAGTGTGTTAAACACTTAAACAATGACAGAATTATTTGCCCATTTGCAGGTCAAAACATTAATGCTGTATTTACACCATTATATGAAGGTTTGGTTGCCCTTTCTGGGGTGGAAATGGTTGATGGTATTAATTTAAATGTGGAAAATGAGATTGTTTCTAATGTTTTAGTGGATGATTTTAACTTTTTAAGGAATTCTAATGATAAAACTGACGGCCCATTACTAAATGTAAATGAGAGAAGTGATTCTGCTGTACTGGGTGAAATGTGTAGAATAGTCAATAACAGTAATAAGGATTTTAAAATATATAACTATTCCACTAAAGTAGTACAAACAGCACATGCTGATTTTTTTGGCCAAGGGATTCACCTTTGTGCCTGCAAGAAGGGGAAATATTGTAAATGCTTTAATTGATTTGAAATGCTTTACCCGTAAATTGAACCTTAAAGTATGGTTTGGTAAAGGGGGTAATGAATTAAATGTGAATGGAAATGATAATGAAAGTGTTTTATTAAGAAAACCAAGTACTTTCAATCCCCCTTTGAATAATTCCATTCAGGTTTATGAAAGAATGTGTGAAAAACAAATAAGGCAGCACTTTAAACAGTTCCATAGGGAGGATTACTGTAATTTAAACAGTGGTGAATTAGCCTTATTAAATGATTTTGTTAAAGACAAAACAGTGCGCATAATGAAACCCGATAAAGGGAGCGAAGTGGTTTTAATGAATAGGGTAGAATATTTAAATAAAATGAATGTGCTGCTTATGGATAGTACATATGAGGAAAGCTCCTTAAATGAGATACACATTGCTTATAGAAAGATAGACCTAGCATTGGACGATATGTTGTTCCAAGGTCAAATTAGCCTTGATGAATATAATTATATAAAAAAATGACTATCCCATGATTCCGAATATTTTCCAAATACCGAAGATCCACAAGGGCCTTACAAATTTAAGTTTTAGACCTATTGTAGATGGTAATAGATCTAAAACTTGCTATATGAGCAAGTATATTGATCATTGTCTACAGAAAGGCTCACAAATATTTGATTATATTACAAAGGATTCATGGCATTTCTTAAAGAAATTGAATGAAATAAAATGGGAGTCTGGGTTGATTATGGTGACTGTGAACGTTGTTAATTTGTTCAGTATTATACCGCATTTTGAAGGTATAATATGGTTGGAGGTTCAGCTAGCAAAAAGTAGAATGTATGACCAGGACACCATTAATAAGATCATTGCCCTGATTGAATTGGTTTTAAACAATAATTATATATTTTGAAGGGCAATATTTTAAACAAGCCACTGGGGTAGCCATGGGGGCTGCCTGTGCTCCCATATTTGCAAATTTTGTAATTTCATACTGGGAACAGGAATTTTTAATGAAAAGTAGTTTTTGGACAAAATTTTATATTATACTAGATTCCTGGATGATCTTTTTTTGTTGTGGAGGGGTAGTCAACAAGAATTAGATTAATTGTTTTGTTATATTAACAATACAGTGGAGTTCTTAAAACTCACCTACTGTTTTAGTGAAGAACAAATCACATATTTAGACATAGAGTTGAATGTTGATAAGATTAATGGTCTCCTATATTCTAAGATATACAGAAAGCCACCTTTTTCAAATTCCTATTTGGAATTTAAAAGTTGCCATCCTTTACATCAAAAAAGAGCAATTATCAAAGGCTAACTGGTAAGGGCTGCCAGGATGGTTAGTCATGATGAGCATTTTCATGATGAAATTAGTTTTATAGTCAACATGTTTGTTAAAAGGGGCTATCCCCTGGATTTGTTGGACGAATTATCCGAGGAAGTGATAGGTAAAAGGTACAAAAGTATTTATGTACCAATTTTGGGTGGGCATAACAGGCTGCAAAGTGAATTGGTTGTTAATCACAGACTCAGGGGAAATGAAGCGGGATTCAGGTAACTACTTTTAACCTGGATTCTGGGGGTATCACCCAGGTGGTTGTTAATAACTGGGAAATCCTGGGTTTTGACCTGAATGTAGGGACAAAAGTTGGAAAGTGTCCCCCTAGTACTGTATATAGGAAGGATAGGTCCCTTAAAAACATGTTTGAGCATAATGAAAATGCACATGGACTTTCAAATAGAGCTAAAGGTAATACAAAATGTGGAAAGTGCAATTATTGTTGCCACATCTTTGAAACAGGACAGCAGTTTAAATTGAATAAACACAATTTTATCTCTATAAAAGGACATTATAATTGTAGTAGTGTTAATGTGGCTTATTTGACTAAATGCCAAAAATGTTTGGCATTCTAGGTAGGAAAGACCTCCAGAGCATTTAAGACACGTATCAGTGAACATCTTTATGACATAAAGAAAAGAAAAATTACTAATGCTTTATTTAGACATATTAAAGACAATGGTACACACTTATTTAAGTTTTTGGCTATTAATCATATAGTAAAGGACCCTCAGGGTAAAATAGTAGACTTGCACTTGGATGCAAGTGAATTGAGATGGCAGTTACGGTTGGATGCCACCCAATTTCCTGGATTAAATGAGGCAGTTCATATTGCATGTATTTTAAAATTAAAACATATTATGGGCTAGATGGTTTGAAGTGTCCTATAAGGCACAATTAAATTAAATCAAATATGAGATGTGTTTTAATGTTTTGTAATGCTAGTCAAACATAATATGAGTGAGTTTCATTCATTTATTTACTTATTTATTTTTTGATAAATTATGTAGTGTGTTTTTAAGATGAAATTAAGTGATTCATGTGACATCATTTAGCAAGGGTATTTAAGGGCTGGGTTTGTAATAAAATTTATTCTGATGATGTCTCTTGAAGGAGAAGAAAGCGCTTAACCGCTACTAATAAAGTTTGGCATTTATTTGCAACTTCTTTTGTCTCACCTGATTTGGTGCTGTGAGCTGCTGTGGTTTGAAGGTTCTGTAGTCTAAGAAAAGAGGTGATACCTCCTTCCAACCCACAATGCCGACATACAATCAGAATTCATCATGTTCATTACGAAGGCATGCTATCTCTAACAATCATTCTTGCTCAGTTTGCTATTAGCCCTGAGGCTATGGTTCATGTATATGGCTCTTTATTAAGTGCAGTCTCCAGTACCATGAGTCCTTAAAGTGAAATACATCTTGCTTCTTTAGGCATGATCACTGAAATTACAGTTAGACTCTGATCACAACGCGTATCCTTTCCTTTGACCTACTGCCAGGATCCTGGAAGCCCTGGCATCTCACATCACAATGCAGTGATTATGAGACCTGTAACAACCAGTCTCTTGTTTAACAGATAAGAAAGTCTATTATGGTCAGCTATGTGCAGGGATGGAATGAGTGAGGTTTAAGGTGTTTCAGACTGTTTTTTCTTGCATCAGAGGGTGAGCACTAGGAGTCATTCATATGGATCTGCACAATGTTTTTCCTTTAAAGACTTACAATTTTATTAATACCTCTTGCAGACGACCATTTTCACACCATATGCCAGCTGAAATTCCAATCCAAAATGTTATCACAACATGCAACTGCAAAAGTCGTACTTTTTCAAATGTTTTTCTTTGTCATTGCCCTAAGGTACAGTGATCCTCACGTACAATATATACAGACAGAAAAAGGTTGGTGATGAAACCCTCCTAAGGGGTACTCTCTTGCTAAATAGAACCTTCAAACAATTTATCTCCAGCAGTTATGTGGAGTCAACATTTTTGTAGTGGGAAATTTCAAAAGCAAGTTGTTTAAACCAGCAGCATGAACTTGATGACTGCAGTGGGCCAATTTATTGTATTCATTTTCTACAGACTAGGCCACTAGAACAAAAATGTCTTTTCAGAACAAAGGACAGTAAGTGGTTCATTGACTTACATTAACACAGTTTTTGCAAATGGATATTCAATGAATCAAACCTAGGGCTAAACAGTGAACTTCATTAGCAGTTTTTAGCCTTACTCTACACTGCCTAACTGCTGAACAGTCACAGAAGTAACAAATTTTGCACTGAAGCTTGTACTGGGATAATAAAGCAGATTTATTTTCTCATTCATTCAATGTTCATTTTTTCACTGGTATGTTTTTCTGACATGTTTTAATGAAAAAAAGTAAACCAAAAGTATACCTCTGTTAATTTTCTTGTCATTTATTTCTTATTTTTAAGATTTGCTGACATATACTCCAGCTTCTGAACTGTAAAGAGCCCAGTAAAACATTTCACATTAAACATGAAAAATGTTATCTTTGTGATAAAAACGTATCCACAAATAAACAGACATTCTTAGACAGCAGACATGCAACATTTGGGGGTAATGTAGCTCACATAACAATTAATATACCTCTGATGGAAAAATACACATTCATGAATTAAATCTTGAGGCCAATGCTAACAAAGAATTCACCCATTCATTTTCCCATGCCTACTTTATCCTCTTCAGGGCTGGTTAGGAGTACAGCATATCCTGGTGCTCAATCGGTGAAAGTTATGTGGAAAGGAAGATGTTACAGACCAGAGCTGTACTAGCATAGGGCAGGAACTAAAGATGAGAACTGGTATGGGGACAGAGAAGAGGGTTTTGTTGACTGAATACTTAATAAATTGAGATTGAGAGCCTTGGTAATCGAGAAGAGTGAGCCCAAATTTTAGTAAAACCTGTTTTAGGACTTAAACATATCACTTAATTGGAGGAAATGACCAAGTGCTTACCAAAGAGGAAGGTTGGGCATATGATTTGGTGCTTGTAGACATCAATGATCTTAAGAGCAGACAGCTTAGGTGGTAGTAAACAGAGGAGGTGTCAGAGAGATGCCAGGAAAAATTTCTGGAGCCACACAGCATTCTGAAAAAAGAAAGAATTAAAGAGGAAGACAACTGTCAGGGGGCAGTAGTTAAGAAAGATGTAGGTGCCAGGTGCTGAGATGAAAAGGTACTTCTCAAATACAATACCTTGAGTATGGAAAAGGGTGAGAATGTCATAGAATCTGACAAGCAGGTCAGGTGTTCACGCAATACATAGGAGGGAAAATTCAATTTAGAATATAACAGAAACATAAACAGGGATTACTCAGAGGGTGGCTAAATACCACTACTCTGAGAAGTCTGAGTAAGTTCCTCATGATAACAAATTCCTCTGAAAGTTTAGCCATTACTTCAACTTATTACAAATCATCTACAGTAACTCTTTAAACTGCACTGAGAAAACAGTCTTTAATAGTACTTCATATAAGAAGCCCCAATCCACCCTATGAAAAGCTTTTTTAAACATCTAGGCTGACAGCCATCAATGAGTTTTTTTAGAGTCTTGGACATCCTGAATGAACATCAAAATCCTTAATATATTATCAAAAGTCATCATAATCAAGTTTAGAGACCCTTGACTTTAGATGTTTATCTTTTTTCTAAGGACTTTTGACATTTTCTACTCTTCTCATCATTCCTCAATATTCTTAACAATTCTTTAATGTTTGCTTACCAGTATTCCAACTTTCTGAGGTTATTCCCATGTCTGCAAAGTTTCATTGCACAATTGCTTTTAATCAGGCTTTTAATTTCTCATTTTCTAACAAAGAGACTGTTATTTAAGCAGTATTGGCTGAAATTCTTAGATGATATATCCAATAGGAGGTTTCTGCCATAAACAAAATCCACAAAAAATGGAAGGATTGTTAAATGAACCAAGATGCAACAGCTATGTAACGATAAAAGGGGAAATTAAACCCAAATGTGTGTACTAAGTCTACAGTCCACATTAAAGAAATATGCAATCATTACATGTAATAGCTTAATAAAAGTGATTACCTAATTCTAATAAAAAACAGCACAACAGAAATTAAGCTTAAGCTAAAATAAAAGAAATGCTTAGGTGTAACAGTGACTTAAGAATGTCAATGCAAACTAAGTTCTACAATAAAACGAGTCTATATTAATTCATCGAAGGTTCATTTCAACAAATTTTTCTTCATTAAACCTTAACCACTGAACATTAATTTCAGCAAACATTCATATCCGCAAAAAATTTACTTAGGAAAAGGGAGCAGATGGCCAGCAGCACAAATTTTCCCTTTTCTCCACTTGTAGTGTGATCTCGGAGTTGGTATATATAGTTGGGGGGTGTGGGTGTTGAAGCTCCCCACTTTGGTGGGCTTTGCATACTATGGTGTCTGTTCCCGTGTTGTTTTGGTCAAGTGCTTAGTTTCCCTATTTAAATTTATTTTCGATGAGAACATTCGCTGAAATGAACATTCGAAGGTTAAGGTTCGATGAAGAAAAGTTTGCTGAAGTGAACCTTTGATGAACTAATATAGACCCATAAAACACAGCAAACACACAAAACATGGGGGTATTCAGGAAGTTACAATGATGTCTACACCTGCATGTAGATGGCATGGTATCTTTTAGCTATTCACCAGCTGCCCTAACATGGTGCTGTACGATGCTTTAGCACAAATATGTGCACCACTGAGCAGCACTAGTCACATGGCCATGCTGAATGCTAATGAGGCAATCAAGGGGAGAGGTATATGCTAATTCATTATGTACTTTCTCCCATAGAACTGCCTCCAGGAAGGCATCTACATGCAGAGCAATTCAAGAAAATCACTTAGCGTGTAGATAAGCATGGTCATTCCCACCAAATGACAGTACTGAGCACAACCTAAAAGCCAGACACCAGGGATTACTCTAAATGCAAGTGCCTTATTGGCACTGGAATTGGCATCAGTACAGGGATCATGGGGATGGGGGGAAACACTAGTAGTCACCACAGAGTACTCTAATGTAAGTGCCATAACAGCACAGACAGTGGTATGGGGATCAGGGGTGGAGGGGAGCCACTAGACAAAAGGGAAATAGTATAGTTAAGTGTCTTAATGGCACTGACATCACTACAGGGAATGAGGAGTAAGAGGTTCACACTAGCCAACATGGCAGTGCCATAATGGCACCTAAGAGTATTACAGTAATTGTAGAGGTGGGGGGGGGACACAATAGCCACCATGGCATACTAGATATGTGCCATAATGGCACTTCAACTATTACAGAGAATGGGGTGGGGGTGGAATGCTAGATACTAGGGATTCTACAAATATGTCATAAAGGCGAACAGGCTATTATGATGATTGGGGGTTGCAGGGAACCATGGAAGGGAAGAAAGGTCAGGGGGACAGAAAGGAGAACTGTGGTATATGTGTTTGAATGTGTACCTGTGTGTGTTGGGGAGTGAATTTTGGGAGTGCATACACTCACAGTAGTTTACTACACATCATGGTAGCAACTGTGATTCAGAGACAAGCAAATTAACCAATAAAGAGATCTTACCTCATTGTGGCTAACATATATCTCAATCACAAATTATCCTATTATGGGAGCTTGGCCTTTTTAGCACATGTCTCATGCTAGGCCCTTTAATGAATCCCCAGGATAAAACAACCTGAAAACAACAGTTAAAATGTAAAAATTAGTTATAAGTATGCGGACATACGGAACTTCCTGTGACGGTGCTGTAGTGAGAGGCTGTATTTCCTAGCCCCTGTAGAAATGTTAAAGTTAACTTCATTAACTTCAGTTTAAGATATTTTTAAATGTAAAGTATTTGATATGTGTAGTTTAAGGTCATTATGAGACAATCTAATGTCCAGATGTGCTAAAATGCAAAAGAATAAAACAGAAAAGCAAAAAAGGCATAAAGAAATTGTCTTTGATGAAACCAGAAAATATGGCAAGTGGGGATCAAGCTGAAGGGTTGATGGAGAGCCAGCCGGGGCTGTGACAAGGGTTAGTAGTTGTGGATGTGCCCATGGTCAGGTTAATAGAAACTTTTAAAAGTGAAACTAGTGCACTGAATGAACAACTTGTCATTTATACAATTGACACTAAAGTACAAGAGGAAGAAGTTATTGATACTATGAACTCACATGCAGATACTATCAACAAGTTGCAAAATGAGAACCATACCATAAAAGAAAATTATGCCTGCATACTAAATAAGTTGGAAACAGTGAAGCAAAAACAACTGGACTATGAAGACAGAGCCTGCAGGAAAAATAGTCACATTACAGGAGTTTCAGAAAAGGAAGAAAGTTACGATTTTGTAGCCTTTGTACATGACAACCTGAGAGTTGGACTGAGTTGCTGACTGGCAGAAACTAGTTGGGGAGCTCATACAGTTTACATCCCTTGTATAGCCAAACTGGTAAGACAGTCGGGTCACATCAAAGTTCAGCATTTACAGTTGTTCTAAACAACCTCATTTTCCATGGGGCCTTCAGGAACTTTGTAACCAACAAAAAAATGGGTTTAAATCTATGGCTGACTACAAAGATATGTTGTCTATATTGAAAAGAAGCAAGTCATCTTGCTTGTCTAATACATTTGGGTAATTTACTTCATAGCTTTGCAGCCTGAACACAAAGGACATTATTCTTGTTATAAGTCTCTTCCCTGTCAAGCTGTAATACTAAACAGTCGTCATGGGTGTTTATGTCTTGATTTAAAAATGTCAGATTCAAAGTTGCAGCCAGTGAGTCATTTTACATATTGTTAAACATTTTAATAAGATCTCACCTTTTTAACCGGTAATAGACCAGCTACAGTGCTTCTAGTCTCCTTGTATATGACAAATCGTTAACAGCAGAGTTCTTGCAAGTAATGTTATGCTGAATTATCCCTACTTTTCTGAGATCTAAAACTGAGCACCTAGAGTATGATGAACTTCATTCTGTGTGAGGTCTGATCAAGGCTTGTGATAGAGTTAACATGACCTATGTAGCCAAAATTGTCCTAACAATCAGAGGCATAATTCTCACTGCCTTTTGAACATTAAAGAACACTTCTCCAGTAGTAATCAAAACAACTGCTAATGCAATCATTGATGGCAAAAGTATATTCTTTATTATGCATACCAAGCCTTTTGGACCAAGATACTAACCTGTCAATTGGGTATGCAGTACAACGTGGTTGTAGTTATCCTGTACAGGTTGTGTTAATTTGGTAT
Source organism: Protopterus annectens (assembly GCF_019279795.1). Lineage (NCBI taxonomy): Eukaryota > Metazoa > Chordata > Ceratodontiformes > Protopteridae > Protopterus > Protopterus annectens. The sequence goes on from NC_056725.1 coordinate 1,353,528,409, forward strand.
CATCTACAAACTGTCAACAAATTATTGGTCTCATGTCAGCCAATAATAACAGGATAATGATAAATAAAAATGGCCCTAAGGCAGATCCTTGAGTATACCTTGAGTAACTACTCTTGGAGAAGAAAACTATTTACAATTCTAACCATAAATGAGGAGTTACTGAGCCAATTTAGAATTCAGATGGTGAATTAAGGGTTGATGCCACAAGCCAACTAAGTTCTACAATAAAATAAAGCTATCACTACTTTAGAATAGATAAATGTAAATAAATTGCATCAACTGGCAGGAGAATTAGGAAGAGATGGAAAAAGGTCAAGTGATGTCAAGAAATTATTAGAAAAAATATCAGAATTTTAAGTCAGTCTTTGAAAAATAAATATTTTTGTAACTACCACCTAACCTGATTATGCAAAAAACATTAGCAATAAGATTAAGGCAGCTAAAAACTCAAATAATTAATCTGAGTTTGAAAACTGAGGCTGGATTACATTATCACAGATACTCTGTAATGATAGCCGATTATATCTACTAGTATTATGAACAGTTATATAAGGCACAGACAGACTGGGGTAAAAGTGAATATAAGATTTTTTTTAAAACCTGTGGCTAACAAAGTGTGAACTAGATGACATGATGGTTACCTAAGAGAAATTGCTACAGGATCTTAAGGTGGGTGGTAAACGTAAAACCCTGGGTACTCATGTTTACCAAATGAGTTCTATACTACTCGTACAGAAAGTTTACTGCCACAATTTGTTTAAACTTTTAATGTAATACTGAATAAAAGACATTCTTTTATCTTGGAAAGAGGCAGTTGTTGCATAAAAACAAAAGATGGGAAGCATTTAACTTTGCCATCTTCATAAAGACCCACTTCTGTGTTAAACCAGGATTACAATTTTTTATGACAAGTATGGAAACAAGGTAGCAAGACAGATTTCTCAGGTAGCTGACAATGGTCAATACAGATTTGTGGAGAAAAAATACAGATTTGTGGAGTACAGGCAGACTCTTGATAATATAGTGAAAACTGGAAAGCTGTTGAAGGCTGTTCAACAGCAGCAACAGAAGCCACTGTTGATATTGGTGTCAGTGGTGCAACAGGTAACACACACTCCTTTGTTGCAGAAAGCTGCGGGTTCTATTAACACACTAGGCAGACTGACTGTGACACTGCAGCACAGCATAACGGGGATGCTGCACTCTTCTGTGTGTCATCCTTCAGATGAGACAAACTGAGATCCTTTCTTACTGAGTTGGTGGTAGCTCAGGTGGATGTAAAAGATCCAATGACACCTATTGAAAAGAGTAGGGGTCCTTTATTTATATACAAAATGACTCTTATTTACAAAATATTTACATATGTACAAATATATAAATATACAAATAGGTTTACATATATTCATAATTTCCTATACAAGCATGGCAAATTTTCATCCTTATTAGAACCCTATTCCTTTTTCTATAACCATCTGACTTTACTAAATGTTGGCTGCTAAAATCTGTTTTACCATTAGACATAATTTCATTTATTACTTCATTCTGTACAATCCATATAATACAAAATAACGTCTTTATCTATTCTTTTAACATACTTCTATTGTTATAATATCCACTTGTTTTACATCTTACAAAAATCTTCTTTACATAATTTTCCCCATACCTATTTTACTCTTTTACATTTCAGAACATATGTTCCTTAGTTTCTTCTTCTTCAATGTACACATTTTTCACTTTTAATATGGCATATTTCACTTTACTGGCAATTTCTCTATTACCAGTCACCACAAAAATGTTTGACATTCTACTTTCTGGTTACACCATTTGCTTCTTATTTTTATAGCTTTAATTTTTTCATGTGTTATATTTCTCATGGTTTTACATAGTAATATTTTTATCTTTACATTCATATACCATACTTTTCTATCTTTTTCTATATCATCGTTACTTTTCACAAAAATATTTTTTTCGTGGTAACATTCTATTTATACACACTTTTTTCTCTTGTACTTTTTTTGATCATACCCCAACATTTATCATACTTATATTTACACAGTTTTATCACTAATCTCTCATCTTTTTCATTTATCCATTTAACGCTTTGTACACATTTAATGAAGCACAATGTACCACTGGGCTAATTATCCCTAAACCTCCTTCCTCTTTATTTACATACAAAACTCCTATTTTTACTGGGCTTAATCTAGAACAACATATAAATGAAACAAAATATCTGCAATAATTCCTTTTCAAAGGCTGTTGGCAACATAAATACACTTGCTAAGTATACTATTTTTCCTATCAGTACTGAATTTATCAAATTAGCCTTTTTTATGAATGATAATTTATGTGTTCTCCAAAAAAGACATTTGCTTTATTTCTTCTATTGTTTTTCCCACTGAATTCGACTTACATCTTTATTCCCAAATTTTATACCTAACACAGAAATGTAATTAATAGTAAAATATATACCCCCAATCTTTATTACATCATCTGAACCTTTACTTCTCTATTTAAAGCCATTTATATCATCTCTAAACACTTATTTGTGCAAATTACTTCTTTTATCCAAATTTTGTTTTTGCAATTATTATAATGCCACCTCATATGCTAACATAACTGGAATTCTTAACCCTTCAGGTGTTACATACCATGCCTACTTCATTTTGTAATGTATTTCACACACTATCATGTTCATAACCAATGCAAAGAGTATACAGCTCATTGGACATCCCTGTCTTACACCACTCTTCATATGTACCTCTTGGCATAACCAGCCATTTACATCTATTTTTACTTTATTATTACTATATGCTAACATACATAATTTCCCAAGTTTTTCACTTAAATTATATTCTTTTCGGTTCATAATATCATTCACAATTTCTTTATCATTAATAATCCTCCTCGTTTATACTATATATGCTAGCTACTATATTATTCCCCATTTACGTTTCAAATCTCTTTTGTATTATTTTCATAAAGATCTTATAATCATTATAGTTCTCCAGGTTTTTAATTTTCTTCTATCTTCCTTCTTCCATATGAATTTAAGTATCCACTACATAATTCTTTATACATAAAACCTTCATTTAACCATTCACTCAAAATCTTTATTTATTTATTTATTTATTTATTTTTGGGGGGGGGGTCGTTTAAATTTGTATACATTTCATACTGTATTCTATCTGGGCCTGCTGCCAAATCTGTATTTACTTGTCTTAATACTTTATCTACCTCATTTAAATAACTCTCCTTTTCTAACTCTTTAGTCTCTTTTTTCTGTTAACTTTTTGTACATATTGTACTACACTATTCACCCCCACACCCCCAAATGTATATACCAGTAAATTACAATTGAAGTCTCCTTTTCACATTTTTCACTACCTTCGTTTTTCTTTAAACATTTCTTGTACATATTGTACTACACTATTCACAATATTTTCTGGAGTTCTTTGTATTTCTCCTTTTAATTTTTTGTTTCTCTCATTATATTACTATTTTCCTTTACTAATCTAACTTGACACTTCTACTTTTCCTTGTAAACAATATCTTTGCTTATATAACAGTTCTTGTATTTTTCTTGATTTCTTTCATACAACTCTTTTTCTTTGTCAAAGTACTTTCTATCATTATGTTCCAAATCTCCCTATGCATTGTTACATGTTCTTTTATATTTTTCTTTCTCTACTTTTCTAACATCACATTGTCACTGTAGAAAACATGTTTTTTACATTTTTTCCTTAAATATCATCTACCATTCAGATTAATTTTTATAAAATGTTCTCATAGCAATATGATCTTTCCATAACTGTATTACTAATTTCTTTCCTTCTTCTCTCCATACTTTCCATTTATCCTTTTTATTCCTTTGTCTATTTTTATATATTCCTTGTTTTCTTTTATCTCTAGCCATACTGCAAGATGATCAGAAAATCCTGATTCAACTACCTCCCCTTCTTCTATAACTAAACCTACTGATACTACAAAATAATCAGTTTCAGTTCTATACATACCCCTTTTATATGTCCATGAATTTTTGTCCCAAAGTTTTAACTTACCATATCTTATAATGTCTAACATTTTTCTTACATCATTTCCTTTCTTTTTATGTTTGCCTCTTAAATTACAATTGAAGTCTCCTGTTATTGTAATATGGGTCTATGTTCAGCCATCGAATGGTTAAACAACGAACCCTATCCATTGACTGTTCATTCAGAAAATGTTCATTTTATCAACGGGGAATATAACTGGTTGACCACCACTTCCTCGTGTGCCCCACCACTGTATTTCAAACCCACCCAGGTGGGAGGCTTCACCCCCACACCCCCAAATGTATATACCAACTCCGAAACCACACTACAGTGGTGAAAAGGGCAGACAGGGAAGTGGTGGCCAACTTGTTACTTTCTCCGTTCTTTTAAATGAATGTTCACTGAATGAATGTTCGATGGATAGGGTTTGATGTTCAGTTGCTCAACACAGACCCTTATAATATTCATATTTATCACTACATAGTCTAAAATCAGATGAAATAAGCTTTCCTTTTCTTTACAGTTAGTATAAGCATACAGTGTTATAATTCTGTAAACTAGTTCTTCCCATTTTAAATCTACTATGGTTAATCATCCCATTTTTGCTAAGGTTACATCTAATATCTTTGTTGTATTTCTACAAAATACAGGCTATTCCATAACCTCTCTGATTTCCCAAATTCCACATTATCTTTACTCCCCATAGTTACCCTGTTTGTAATCTTTCTTCATTTGTTAAAAGTCTTACGTCTTCAAATATAATTACATCTGCATCACACGTTTTACACACTCCAAAATTCCTATTCTTTTTACTATATTCTTAATAGTATTCCAATTTACAGAAAGCACTCTAAAATCTTCATTTCTCCTTTTTCTTAGATTCATGCTTTCATAAATTCATAGTATATTAATGGGGTAGCTTTCTTAATAGGCCATTCTAACTAATTTCTTTCCCGAAGGTGAGAATCAAACACTGTACCCTGTATCTGTGAGTCAAACACCTTAAGCATTATACCAAGACCTAATCCTTACCTGTATATATTCCGTTTCATCCATTTCCTTTCTTTTTTGTACTTATCCCTTGAAATTTTCTTTTTCTGTCTTTTACCCTATTATCAACATAATTCTTTTTTCCCTTTTACTACCTCCCATTTTATGTCTTCTTCATCACTTATTTCAGAACCACCTTCTATGTCCTCTCTATTACCTTTTGTCAACCAATTTTTCTTCTATTTCTACTAATTCTAAACTTTTCTTCTCTTTGTTCATGTTCTTTTCTTTCATTTTCTTGCTGTTATTTTCATTTTTGCAATCCATCCATAAATGTCAATTCTATTACATTTATACTATTTCAATTCACATTTTTTGCATGTCCCATTTCCCCATAAATATAACATTTTCTTTTGTCACATTTACTTATCAAATGTCCTCCTTATCCACAAAAAAGACATGTTTTGGGCTGTCCCCAGTATTTTACAACACCCTATTCCCCTCCACATTTATCATGTTTCTCATATGTATAGTTTTTTTCTCTTTCTATTTTTAACATAATATTAGAATCCCAGCCACAAGTCCATACACCTATTTTGTCATAAACTTTTTCAATGTCAAGTACTTCTTTACATAAAGCTTCCAAGTGTCCTTTCAAAGACTGTCTCTCTCTCTCAACCTCTGTTCAAAATTGTACATGAATCTTTTTTTTCCCATTAAATGCTTTTATCACATAAACATTCAAAGGGTAACAGTCTTTCTTTTTTTCATATTCTCCAAGAAAATATTCCACTGAAAAAACAGTCTCAAATATAATGTAAAAAAATGCCTCTTTGTTAACAAGAATAAATGCATTTACCTCATGTGCTTTTACACCCAAACAAACTATTAAATTGTCCCACACGTCATACCTGCCCATTTCTTGTCTTCTTTACTTTGAATCCTTACCACGTACTTCCGTTTTTCATGTTATTCTGCCTTCTTTTCCGCTATTCCACTTGTGCTTTATTTTCCATCTCACCACTATTCTTCAGGATTGTTTCTGCTTCCTCCTTTTGTATTCCCTGCACAATGTCCTTCAGGAAACATCTCCCCCATTTTCCGGCTCACTCTGCACCACCATTTCTTTAAGTAAATTATCCCGCAACCCACCTAACTGGAGGGCTGTAATTATGCATCCATCGTTTGCTGAGTCATCTCCAAACAGGTTTCTTTGAAACATTTCCTCAGAATCCTGCACACATTCTTTGGTCTCGATATTTGCTTTCTCCTTCATTTCTTTCACTACTCCATCATCCCTCTCTGTTTCTCCAGGTTGCTTCTGTGCCTGGAATGGAAACAGGAAGTGCTCCTCCAAAACTGGTCCCACTGACAACAATGAGTAGTAGGGGAAGTTCTCTGATGCCTTGTTCAAATTTTCCCTAGTAGTATAAATGCAACCTTGTGTCTCCCCTGAAATGAGGCTACTAATCTAGTGGGACTAACCTGTCAATAAAGGATAAATAAAAAATACATACAAATAAAAAAATACATATATTATTCTTGGATGCAGATAAGGCATTTCATAGAATGGAGTGGTTCTGTTTGATTGCAGAACTCCAAGAATTTGGCTTCTCTGTGGAATTTATAGATATATGATGAAAGATGATTTTTAACAAAAACAAAAAAAAATCACTGGAGTGGAACCAGATCAGAATGCAATCAGAATATGTTTTGTACTATCTTTATTAGTGTATATATATATATATATATATATATATATATATATATATATATATATATGATTTTTTTCCTTGCAGAGTTTTTGAAAGTGATTACAAATGCAATAACAGATTGTATATGGAATGGAGATAAGTCTAGTATGCCCTAACATAAAACAGGCTTCAAAAAGAGGTGAAAATTTTAAATGCTGTATTATCCATCCATCCATAACCCCTTTTTCCTATTTTTACACATGGGGTTGGGATGTCACTTCAACAGTGCCAATCATCTAGAGACAAGGTTTACACCACCAGGTGGCTAGTTATAAAATTAAAGATAATTTATTTGTCGTCTAAGTGAGATGGGATGTAAGCAAGTTTGAAAGATAGACTTTCTGAATGTGCTGTAGAAGAAAAGTGGAGGTCCCTTAAGTTTTGCAGCAAGCTATGATAATATTGCACACCTTATTAACAAAGGAAGAGGGAAGGCTCTGGTTAATTTTTCCATTGTCCATTTGTGACTGAAAATTGGGAGACAGAGGAAGAACATTTATAACATTAGACAGACAGGAAAACAAGAGTGCTTTACAGGAAACAGTTGAGTTTTATATGTAGATGGGGGTATGTGGGATTAGATAAATTAAATAGATGGTTTAGTACTTTTTTAGAACTATAAAATGAAGGTTTGATTGGGAACAGTTGAGGTTTGGGGGGGGTGGATGAGATACACTGGAGCAGATAAAACAAATGTATTATTTAGCATGTTTTACAGCTGTAATATGACAGTTTGACTGGCATACCAAAATGCAGTTGTCTGGCAAAACAGACTGATAGTCTCACTGACAGTTTCACTCCAGTGAAAAAAGGCTAGTTAGTACAATACATAAGGTATTAGAAGGCTTGAATAAGGAGGTTGTGGAAATATTTAAGTGTGACAGGACTATATTCATGGAAGATGATATAGATGAAGTTTTGTGGAAGAGGATTTGTTTCTTACCTAGGTATGCCACTATGTTGTCAAGAATTACAATAATTGTATGGAAGAGTCTCTACAAATATTTTATATTCCGCAAAGATTCAGAAGGACGGTTATGAATAAATGTCACTACCAGACGGGAGGAAGACATATCAGGGATATGAGAACATATATGTTGGTCATGTATAAGTCTAGCAAGCTCTCAAAAGGATTCAGAAAGTCTTGCTCAGATTATGGAGAAAGAAATAAGACTGACTAAAATACTTCAGCTAGTAGCATGAAACAAATACTTGCACTGTAATATACTACAAAAAGCAATCTCATTTTTGTTGCTTCTGGTTGCAAAGATGACTATGACACAAAAAAGGAAAGATAAGCTGATTACCAGCAGTTAGTGAAGTGGTTTGAATAATGGATGAAAGGGATAATAGGGACTGGAAACAATCTGGAAAAAAATATGTAGTTAGACTGTTACCATGGAAATTTTACAGATATACAATTGACATTTAAATCTGAATTGCTGATTGGGGAAACTATTAGTTTCACTTGTATGAATCAAGCTATATATCTGTTATTTACTTTAAGTATGGACTGGTTATCCTCAACTGTATAAAAAGGTTACCTTAATTTTCTTTTCCTACGTTACATTTAACATAGCAAGTGATGATCAGTGCAAGCCAAGTTAAGATATTACTCAATAGTTTGCGGTTTTAGTTATGGTTTGTCTTATTTTTGTTATTGTTAACAAAATAAATATTCAAGTATATGTACCAGAAAAGATAAGTATTCAGTGCTACTGTAGGCAGTATGCAGCACCTGTATGTATTACACTTGTGAGATGGATATAGTAAAAAGTATGTGTTAAAAAAGTCTACATATGCACAGACAGTGCAGTGATGTATATAGTAATAGAATGAAACAGCTAAATTAAGTTCTAAAAAAAATGCAATTAAAGTAATCAGAAAACAATAGCTAAATATGATAAAAAAAGAAGTTATGTTCTTACCATAACATTCCAGCTGTGTTGTCGATCTTCATTTCTTCTTGATTATTGTTGGGTCTCGGTTCCATGCTTGAAACCGGCTCGGATGTTGTATCAAGTTCGTGCCAGCAAGAAACTCTCAAGCTAAGGCTGCCCATAGTTCCTCTCTACTCTTCCCCTCAGATCGAGTTTTGCCTGTAGAAGAAAAAAAAAGGTTGAAGCTTTGTCTGAGCAACTGCCCTACTATAAAACCAGGACTAGTTCCGAACCTTCATGAGTCTTTAGAGGGGGTAGGAGGGTGGGATGTCAAGAATGAATGAAGATCAACAACACAGATGGAACGTTATGGTAAGAACATAACTTCTTTATCTGATGTTGTCAATCTTCATTCATCCTTGATTGTTGGACAGAGTCCCTAACTGATTTATGTCCCGGGAGGTCCTACGGAAGGATGTTCCTGAGTATCACAGAGCCAAAAGATGCTCTTCCCCTGGAGAGGAGACCATATCCAATTTGTAATGAGTGATAAAGGTATGAGGGGTAGCCCAGGTGGCTGCTGTGCAAATATATTCCATAGAGGCTCTAGAATGAAAGGCTACTGAAGTGGAAACTGATCTGGTAGACCAGAGCCTTGACCTTAGTTGATAGGTTCAGCTTATTTTGGTCATAAACAAAGGTGATGCAATATCTCAACTATTTCGATAAAGTAACCTTTGGAAAATTGTTTGCTCAGTCAAGTACTTGAAAAGGACAGGAATAATTGGTCTTGATTTCCTAAACTATTTAGTTCTATCCAAGCAAAAATGCAATTGTCTGTGTACATCCAACAAATGCAAGCAATATTCTCCTTTGTTTGAGAAGTTTGGGAAGATAACTGGTAGGTCTATGGATTGATTTAATATACGAGTCCAATACTACTTTGGGTAGAAAGGAGGGGTAGTTTTAAGTGATACTCTCTCTTTGTGAAAAATAATATGTGAATGTTTTGCACATAAAGATTGCAATTCTGACATTCTTCTAACTCATGTGATGACCACCAGGAATAGGTCTTCCAAGATAAAAATTTGATATCACAGGAGGCTGCTGGCTTAAAGGGCTGACAGACCAAACTTTGCAAGACTAGCGTTAAATTCCAAGGTTCGATGGGTTTCTTAAAAGGGGGTTTCTAATGTAAAGCGCCCTTTAGGAAGGTTCTGCAGAGACGATGAGACATTAAGTAAAGGTTATCGAAGCCATTATGAAAATTTGAAATAGCAGCTTGGTGAACTCTAATAGTCAAAGCTGAGGCTCCTGATTGGAATAAGGTTGATAAATATTCTAATACCATATTAACTGAGGCTGAAAATGGGTCAATTCCTTCTCTATGAGACCAACACACAAATCTGTTCCATTTACTAAGGTAAAGTTTCCTGGTGGATGGTTTATGAGAAGCCAGAAGTATCTTTTGTACTGGGGAAGACAGATTATTCTGCCTGGCAAGCACTGTAAGTGAAGGCACCAAGCCATCAGCTTGAGACTTTGTAGATTGGGATGGATCAGTCCTTGCGGGTGAGACAACAGGTCTGGAGTTGGATCCAGAGTCCACGAACGATGAACTAGAAGGCCAGAGAAAGGGAAACCAGACTTGGCAGGGCCAATAAGGTGCAATGAGGATGACTTTGCTTCCAAACCATTGGGCTTTTATCAAAAACTAGAGAATTAGGGAGAATCTTACAAAGGCGTAAAGCAGTCCTGAGGGCCAATCGTGTAGGACAGCATCTCTCGGGGACTCCTCCCGATGGGGGTCAGGGCAAAGTAGCTGCTGCATTTGTGGTTTAAGGGAGATTCAAACAGGTCGCAGCAAGGCTGACCCCATCGACGAAAGATCTTCGTCACCACATTGGGATTAGACCACTACTCATGAGGCAGGAGAATGCATCTGCTCAGTTTGTCTGCTATCATGCTGGAATTTCCCGGAACGTGCATTGCTATCAGAAAGTGTTTGGAGGCGATTGCCACTGCCACACTTTTTGGGCTTTCCAATATAAAGGGCAGGATCTGGTTCCCCCGTTTGTTGATGTACCAGACCACTGACATGTTGTCTGACTGGATAGCAATTGTCCCTGAGAGGAAGGCAGACTGAAATGCTTGCAACGCTAAGAGCACCGCCCTCATCTCTAGGATGCTGATATGCAAATTGTCCTCTAAAATGGAACAAGTTTCTTGGACTGTCTTTCCCTGATAATGCCCCCCCACCCGATCAGGGCTGCATCAGTAGTTGCTATAGCCTTGGGCTGGGAGGGTGAAAAGGGGGGACTCTATAATTCCTCTTCTGGCTTCATATACCAATATAGGTCCTGCTTGCATTGGCTGGTTATTCGGATTGGGTAGGACATCGGGTGTGTTAACAGAGAATGCTCTGATGCCAGGAGCCAGTGAAGCAGCCTCGTGGGGTACCTCACCAGACGAACAATGGTGATTGTCATTGTCATGGACCCCAGAAGTTGTAAGACTAAACGAGATGTGACATTGTCTTGAGAGAGTATCACGTGAAACTGTAACCTGAACCTTTGCGGTCTGTGGAGAGGCAGAGCAGCCACACAGGACTTTGAGTTGAATGTTGCTCTGATGAATTCTATGTCTTGTGTGGAGGATAGTTTTGACTTTTTGCTGTTTATTGAAATGCCTAAGAACTCTGCCAGCTTTAGAACAGAGTCCAAGGTGTGAAGCAATCGATGCCTGGTGGGGGCAGTGAAGAGCCAGTCGTCTAAATACGGAAACACGCAGAATCCTTGTAGCCTTAGGTGAGCTACTACCACTGCCATGCATTTGGTGAACACCCTGGGGGCTGTGATGACACCAAAGGGCAGTGCCCGAAACTGGTAATGACTGAGCCCCAGCTGGAAGCGGAGGTATCTTCTGGAGAGCTTGTCCATTTGTATGTGGTAATAAGCATCCTGAAGATCTATAGAGCACAATCCAATTGTCTTTTTTCAGAAAAGGAAGGATCGACTGTACCGTGACCATCCTGAATTTTGTGTGTCGAACAAACTTTTTCAAAACATTGAGGTCCAGAATTGGCCTCCATTCCCCTGTCTTTGTTGGCACTAAAAAGAATCTTGAGTAAAATCCAAATCCTATTTGGTCTGGTGTTACTGTTTGGATGACTCTTTTTTGAAGCAGCTTTTGGATTTCTAGTGCTGCTGCTGTAGCTGTATCCCTCTGACTGGGTGGAGCATCGGGGATTTGTCTTTGTGGTCTTGGATAAAGTTAGAAGGGGATGTGGTAACCTCTGGTAACTATGGTCTCCACCCAGGAATCTGATACTACTGAGTGCCAGGCTAAGTGGTGCAGAGAGACTCTTCCCTCGACTGCATTCCAGAGGTAAGCAATTGGGCTGCTGCTCAGGAGCACTGGTAGAGTTGTCCAGAGAAAGAACCTCTGGAGACCTAATTACACAGGGCCCCTCTGCCATGTAAGGGGCATCTTCTTGATGAGTTCCCCCTTCTGCTCCAGGAGGAAAACTCGCCACGTGTGTCCCAAAAGGGCCCTTGGGACTTCCTGAACCACAGCTTTCCACCCATCTGATTCCTGGAATAAGGTCATTGAGGAGTGGAAAAATGCACGCCCACAGCAGAAAGGGTCTTTCCGTCCTTCTCACACCTGGCTAATGTGTCTCTGACGTTTAGGCCAAACAGCGAGGTAGCATCAACTGGAGCATTAATAAAAGAAGGCTTGAAAGGGTCCGTGAGGTCACACAACTGCATTCAGGCATGACGCCTAATAGTAACGCCTGTACCCACTGCCCTGGTTGTCCCTTTGGCTGTGTGTGCAATAAGCTGCATGGACGAGTTTGATATCGATTCTAGGGTCCCAAACTGGGAATCAACCTTATCATGTACCTCATCAGACACTGCCCCTACCAAGGTCCCTGAGAGCTCAGTTATCAGGTCCCTTTGAAGATGCATGAAATGTGCCAAGAAATTCAACAGCTGAATGGCACAGGTCATTGAAGCATAGACCCACTTCCCGAATCTGTCCATCATCCGAGATTCTCGGTTTGGAGAATGGACAGCAGGACTCTCCTCTGCAAGTTTCTTCTTTGTGGCTGCCACCACCACCATAGCATCTACCTCTAAACCTTTAGACCAGTGGGGTTGATCTTCTGGTGCAGAGAGAATTTCGTCCGGTCTCAGGGGGATAGGCTCTATAGTGTCAGGCGGCTTCCAAGCATGCTGCACGATGAGTTTGACAAATTCATCTGCAGGCTGGGTCAGTGGACTTCCAATCACCCTGCTGTTTCAAGATTTCCAGGATGTCTCCAAAGGAGACATCTTTAGGGGGTGACTGTGGAGACCCTTCCCCTTCACTGTAGTCTGTATCCTCTGTGACAGCTTCTTCCAGAGAATCTAGATGCTTCCTCTTGCATGATCTCTTACTGTGTGGCTCCTCGGGGGAAGGTCTGAGGAGGACTCTGAAGAGAGGGTACCCTGCAGCAGGGCGTCTTGCTGCTGTTGTGCCCACTTCCCTGATGTAGCAGATTGTGATACTTGTGAACCAAAAGAACACAGATGTGACACTCCAATGTGGTTGGTGCCAACTGCGAGCCTGCTGAGGCAAGAGCTCTCTCCATAATCTAAAAGGCAGGCCTGCCTGAAGAGGAATGGGAGCCTGGAACCGAGAAAGACAAACTCGGAACCAGGGTCACACCCCACTATGACAAGCCCACCTCTAGAGAAGGAGCCCCGAGAGGACTTGGAACTGTCAAAGCACCTGGAACCATAGATGGTGCCGTGGAAAAAATCGGCACTGAGCTAGAGAACCTGAAGCTGGCAGCCAAGTCACGATCCCGTGGGTGGGTTGGGTCCGACTGAGCCGAGGGCCACAGAGTGGGTTCTGGAACCAAGGTAAAGTCCACCATCGGTACTGAAGTAGTAGGCACCGGGAGCTGCAAAGTCGAGGGCTCCAAGACCTGCAGAGAGGTTGAAGGAGGAAGATAAGTTGGAGTCCTTGGAGAACAGACCTCGGCTCCAGATGGGAGGGAGGCCCTAGATGGGGCTGGAAGACCTCTGGCCTCCAAGAGCTGATCCACTAACTTAACTACATCAAGTTCTGAAAGGCTTCTGGTGGAATGAATAGACATCCCCGAGGGTGATTCTGGATGTTCAATAAAGGGACTTAACTGCTGACCAAAAAAGGGGTCAACAGATGGGGAGTACCTAGTCCTGGGGAAGGATTCGACCTTCGGCACTGCTTTCGGCTGACCAATGATTTGTGCTAGAGGGGAAGTGACCGGTATTACTGTTGTTTACTGGGATAGTCCAAAAGGGCACAAAGCTCCTTTTCAGTGGAGGCCAGAGAACACAATTTCCACACAAAATACATAGTTTTAAGTTTACAAAATGTTGCAGTAAGAAAGAAGAGTACAAGTCTAATTTAAAAAATAAACATTACGACACTACAAACAACTATCATTCAATGATTAGAAGACAAAAAGTACATATTACAGGAATTAGAAGGCAGTCTTAACTATTAAACCAAAAGAGAAAATAAATAAAATACTATGAACATTAAGGACAGCTGAATACAGCTACTGCAGTACAGAAATGTTATTTGCATTGTACATGTTACAGATATGGCCATAGTCCTTAATTAATCACACTAACTTCCAGGGAAGTAAATAGTGTGGGAAGAAATAGCCAGGGAATTGTTATGACTAGGCTTGTATAGGCCCTAGGGCTGATAGCCTAGTACCAACCTATGAACAAGAGATGAACAGGGTAAGAGAGATAAGTGTATGAATAATCAACAGCAAACAGGTAGAGTAACTACAGTACAGTGTCCATTATTAACAATGATGTCTAGGTTTAGACTTGTATACAGCATTCACAGATGAGTGATTTGGCTGCTGCAGTTAGGGGTAACAGGGATGCAAGGAGTGGCTTATAAGGTACAGAAGACTGGTGGTAAGTAGGGGGCAGGTTACAGAGTTGTAAGACAGAAGAGTAGATTTTGAAGTACAGCAGAATGGCAGTTAATAAATGCAGATGTACTGAGCTGAAACTCAGAATAACATTTTAAAGTTTGATGAGGTGTATGGGAGAGAGGGCTTAATGGAGGGGGTAAGAGAAACTGTGTGCAGGGGGTGGCTAAAGAGGATTTGTAGGTAAAGGGCAGGTAGCCAGAAGAGGGTATATTAAAGAATGTCCATAAGAATCGTGTGGGTGGATATTTATGGTACTTGGAGGATGAGGTTTACTGGGTACTAAAGAGCTTGGGTGTTACCTGGTGAACTGGCATGTGCATGACCATGTTTCCAACAGATGTTGTTTAAAGTTTAAGAGGTTATTGGTTTGTTTTAGGGTGAGTAGGATGGAGTTCTAAATTTTAAGTACACAGGAGTAGTAGAGGGAGTCATCAGCAGAGGTTTTTATATACTTTTGACTAGTAACAGGTGTTTATCTGTGGACAGGAGGGTTCTCTTGGTAGAGTAGTGAATAATTAAGACGCTGATCCTGGGGCAGTTATCTGATTTGTAGATCAGGTTGTGTTTACTGATGAACTGAGAGAAAGTTGGGGTATGCTGCAATTCAGTCCACCAAAATTGTTTTAGAACTAAGCACTGGTGTGTCACAGTTTTTCACATGAGCATCCTGCATAACCTCTGTGACTGGGTATCACTGAAAGGCTGGGAAGCTGCCATAATGGAAAGGTAGTCAGCTATTTAATTAGGTTCTTATAAGAAAGTCTGTTGTGCATACCACAACACTGACTGATAAATGACAAAAAAAATTCAACAGGTGCTCCACTTTCCTCCTCAATCTCAAAAATGTACTGAAATTGAACTGCCAAAACTCTAAACTGCCTGTAAGTATATGTGTGTGCATGTGTCTATGTGCATGTCCTGCAATGGGCTGGCATAATGTTCAAAATTAGTACCTCTGCTTGTGCCTAAGGTAAATTCAGCTTCCCCATAACTTTGAAATGGATTAAGCAGGCAATTGGATAATAAAATAAAGAATAAACAATTATCTAATTTGGTCTGAAATGAATAAAAGTATAGCTGCAGAAATTTTCTGCCAAGAATGTATGGGTGTGTGTGTGTGTGGGGGGGTCAACAAACAGAAACTATATTTTCAAAAGCCATAATAAAGATGACAGAACTTGTGACAATGCAGCTGAAATGGTCAGCTTTACACAAACGGCCTCTCATATGAAGAACTTGTAAGCATTTCTATTTAAATAATTACGTCTTTTGAAGCTTTGCTTTTAAGTGTCATTGTGTGGCAGAAAGTGTGAAAACAGGAGACAGAAGAAGAGATTCAGTTGAACACTATGCTCTGAAATGATACTTAAGATTTCAAAGGTATCTTTCAAAGCCTGTGACACTAGGTGCTAAATAAATAAAATATCTTGTTCTCTGAGAACATACTCAGTTTTCCTGCTTTAAACCCTCATCATAAAAGAACTGTACTAAATTTTTTTTTAACTTTGGTTACTGATCTTTCAGCAATTAAAAAAGTAAATTTCAATGACAGTGGCAGCACTGCAGAAGCAAGATGTGTGCATGGAGTAGTTTATATGTCAATGCTGTGCTCTGGTTAGAATAAATTATGAATATAATTCCTAGTGTTCACACGGGACTGTGTGCAATGCATCAAACTAACAGAATACATCATGAGTTGCTGTGGAATAGCATATTTGGTGTTAACAGTCAACAAGTGACTATGTGCAGTGTACTAAACATTAAGTGTTATATATTACACAGTGGTACGAATGTTACAACTTGTTTTAATGTAATGGTGGCTGTTACCATTTTTTCAACTATTTTAATTAACCTTTCCCTTCCGCTTGGCATAAATGATCAGACTCTGTATAACTGTTACTCTCTGTTCAGCTTTCTGGATCTTAACGGCAGCTACACCACAGTATAAACATCTGTCTTGCATTTTAAAACATGCTCACCAAGAAATATGCACAGAGGGTCTCATTTCCATCTGGGTGCTTGGAATAGGGTGCAGTGGTACCTTTTAATGTGTGGACCTCTTTTAGGTAACGTTAAAAAAGAAGAAAGAAGAGAAAAAGTCCACAACAGACATAGCTTAAACAGCAAGAGAAAAATTTTATGAATTAAATTAGAAAACTGATAAATGATATAAAAGGCAAATTAGAATTCTCTTTGGATTGGTAGAAGAACATAAATGTACAGTGTTAACTGACTGGAGTAATCAATATGATAAATATAATTGCCTCTCACCATGTCCAAAGTCACTCAGCACAGAGAATGCTGCATGTGACACTGGAAATAATGAGCAAAACATTTATCATGCTTTGAAAGAGGAAGCCACACACACTTCAGCCATACTCATCCCTGAGCACGGAAACAGTTCAACCCTTGAACAGAGTAAAGAGCAAACTGAGCATGGGCACAGATCAACAGGGAGCAGAGTAAAGAAAACCCTTGAGAAGGGCTTCAGATATACTCAAG